>NW_027206013.1:4582500-4852500 GCF_024711535.1 Dipodomys merriami
GACATCACAAATATTGAACGGGCAAAAAGGGAATATTATAAATAACTTTATGATATCAAATTCAACAACTGAAATGAAATGGACTTAAATAACTCAAAATACCAAAGGTCCCTAAAGAAATAAGTAACATAGTCTATTGCACAAATGGTAGCTGCAAACTCCCACAAAGAAAACGAGGTTTATATGATTTCACTGGGTAATTTTTCTAAGTATAAGAAATATAGTCCGGGCTGGGAAGGTGGCTCAGTGCCTTGCATGCATGAGGCCCTGGGTTCGATTCCTCAGCACCACATAAGCAAAAAAAGAAAAAAGCCGGAAGTGGCACTGTGGCTCAAGTGGTAGAGTGCTAGCCTTGAGCTGAAAAGCTGAGGGACAGCGCCCAGGCCCAGAGTTCAGGCCCCACGACCGGACCCCCCCCCCAAAAAAAAGAAATATAGTCCGTACTATGTATACTCTTCCAAAAAATGCTGAAGAGAAGGCAGTATTATTAAACTAGACCCTGCTAGCAAAACTAGACAAAAATAGTAAAACTAGAGATCAACATTTCATGAACATATTTACAAAGATCTAAGCAAAAGTGACCCAGTGAGGATTTTTGTTTTTGTTTTTTTGCTTTGTCATTACTAGGTCTTGACCCAGGCGGTTTTTACTCTCTCTTGTCAGCTTTTTCACTTACAGCTGGCAGGCTACTAACTTAAGCCACACCTCCAATCCAGTGAGTTGTTTTGGTTTTGATTACCCCCAGTTAATTGAAGATGTCTAGGCTGTCTCTGAACTGCAACTTTGAGATCTCAGCCTCTAGAGTAGCTAGGATTATAGGTGAGCATTGGTTTTTATCTTAGGAACGTAGTGTTGTTTTAGTATTCAATTTTTAATAATTGATTAAAATGACTCACTATATTAACAAAAAAATGGACCATATGACCAGAACAATAAAACATTGGACAAAATCCAGCATCCACCCATGATTTAAAACGGGCTTTGGTAAAATCAATATACAGAAGGGGAAGAAGAAGAACAGGAGGAGGAGGAGAAGGAGCAAGAGCAAGATGGAGGACAGGCGCCAGTGATTCACATCTATAATCCTAGCTACTCTGGAGGCAGGACACAGCTGGAAAGTCCATGAGATTCTTATCTCCAATTAACCCCCCCCCCCCCCAGATAACCAGAAGTGGAGCTATGACTCAAGTGTTAGATCGCTAGCCTTGAGCACAGAGATGCTCAAGGACAGAGCCCAGGTCCTGAGTTCAAGTCCCATGACTGACAAACAAAGATTTAAAAAATATTTAATAAAAAAAAATAAACTCCCGGGCTGGGAAGGTGGCTCAGTGGTAGAGTGCTTGCCTTGAGCTGAAGAGCTGAGGGACCGCGCCCAGGCCCAGAGTTCAGGCTCCACGATCGGACCCAAAAAATAAATAAATAAACTCCCTGGTGGCTCATGCCTGTAAGCCTAGGTACTCAAGAGGCTGAGATCTGAGGATCAATGCTCCAACCCAGCTGGGGCAGAAAAGTTTGTAACACTCTTATCTCAAATTAACCACCAAAACGATAGAAGTGAAGTTGTGGCTCAACTGATAGAGTGTTAGCTCTAAGCAACAAAGCCTAAGGACAGTACCTAGGCCCTAAATTCAAGCCCTAGAACACACTCACTCTCTCTCTCTCTCTCCCTTCCTCCCCTCCCTCCCTCCACCTCCCTCTCTCTCCCTTTCTCTTCCCCTCCCTCTCTCCCCCTTCCTCCTCTCTTTCTCTTTCTCTCCCCCTCCTTCTCTCCCCCTCCCTCCCCCCCCCCTTCTCTCACACACAGGAGCGCATCTTAATTATATAAATGGAAACTGGGGGCTGGGAAGGTGGCTCAGTGGTAGAGCACTTGCCTTGCATGCCTGAGGCCCTGGGTTCGATTCCTCAGCACCACATAAACAAAAAGGAAAAAGCTGGAAGTGGTGCTGTGGCTCAAGTGGTAAGAGCGCTAGCCTTGAGCTGAAGAGCTGAGGGACAGCACCCAGGCCCAGAGTACAGGCCCCACGACCGGACCCCCAAAAAATAAAAAATAAATAATAAATAAATAAATGGAAGCTGGACATAGTAGCTCATGCCTATAATCCCAGTACTCCAGTGGTACAGGAAGGAAGATTACAATCCAAAGAAAAAAGCGTTGGAGGGGCTGGGAGGGTGGCTCAGTGGTAGAGCGCTTGCCTTGCATGCATGAGGCTCTGGGTTCCATTCCTCAGCACCACATAAGCAAAAAGAAAAAAGCCGGAAGTGGTGCTGTGGCTCAAGTGGTAGAGCGCTAGCCTTGAGCTGAAGAGCTGAGGGACAGCGCCCAGGCTCAGAGTTCAGGCCCCACGACTGAACTCCCCCCCCCCCAAAAAAAAAGCACTGGAGCCACAGCACAAGTGGTTAAAGCACTTGCTTAAGCCAAGTGGAGGGCCCTGAGTTCAAAGCCCAGTATCAAATAAATGTATAAGTAAGTGGAACTGAGTGTTGTGTCACTCATCTATAATCTTAACACTCAGGAGGATCATGAATTCGAGATCAACTTGGACTACTTAGCAAGGCCCTGTATCAGAAATAAATAACTACAAAAATGAGGACTGAAGATGTAGTTTAGTTTTAGAATTGTTTGTCTAGAATACCTGGGGGCGATGGGTCAAAGCCTAGGGTTCAGTCCCCAGATCTTTGGATAAATAAACAAATAAAATGTTTTCATTTTCTGTAGTGACATTGCAACCCGCAGAACTTGAGTGGAGGCTCTACGGATGTTAAAGTTCCCGTTTATACTCGCGCACTTCCGTGTGGGCAACAAACCACAAGTTGTCTTACTTTAGTAAGACAAAGGAACACTTTATGATCCTAGTTCCCATGATGAGGGAATGGGTCCTAAAAGAGGACCGTGCTGCAAGGGAGCGATGGGGCTGAGTGGCAGGGTGGGAGGTGGAATGTGTGTGTGGGGGGGGGGGGGGGGGACTAAGACTGGGCCTCAGGCCAGCGGTTCTGTCTCACGCATATACTTCCAGTTACTCAGAGGGCTAATATCAGACAAATCACTGTGTAGGATAGCTTAGGCAAACCTACAAAACTCTATCTCAAAAATACAGTAAAAAGGGCTAGGGCTGGGTCATGGTAGCTCATGCCTACAATCCTAGCTACTCAAGAGACTGAGATTGAGGATCACGGGTTAAAGCCAACCCAGGCAAGAAAGTCTGTGAGACTTTACTAAACTACGTGGAAAAAAAATAAGCCTGAAGTGGAGCTGTGGCTCAAGTGGTAGAATGCTAGCTTTGAGCACAAATGTTCAAGGCCAGAGCCCAGGCCCAGAATTCAAGCCCCAGATCAGCAAATAAAACAAGCAAGCAAGCAAACAAACAAACAGGGAGGGGAGGGCTAGAGTTATGGCTTAAGTGGTGGAATATCTGCCTAGCAAACAGCAGGTCTTTTTTAACCCTAGTATTCCTGTCCCCACCCCCCTCCCTCTCTTCCTCCATCCTTCTCTCTCTCTCTCCCCCCTCACACTGCTATACTGGCGTTTGAACATAAGACCTTGCAGACACTAAGTAAGTGTTCTACCACGGGACCCATACCCACAGGCCTGCTTAGTGAGTATTTTATAAAGATAATTTCAAACAAGCCTGGCACCGGTAACTTCTTTTTCTTTTTGCCAGTCCTGGAGCTTGACTTCAGGGCCTGGGCACTATCCATGAGCTTCTCTGTGCTCAAGGCTAGCACTCTACCACTTGAGCCACATGCCACTTCCAGCTTTTTCTGTTTATGTGGTACTGAGGAATCAAACCCAGGGTTTCATGCATGCTAGGCAAGCACTCTACCACTAAGCCACATTCCAAACCCACTGGCATCAGTAACTTACAGTTGCAATATTAGATACTTAGGAAGCTGCGATCTGAGGATCGAGGCTCAAAGGCAGCCAGCCTGGGCAGAAAAATGCGTAAGATTCTTATCTCCAGTTAACTACCAAAAAGCCCAAAGTGAAGCTGTGTCTGAAGTGGTAGAGCCTTGAGTAAAAAAGCTAAAGGAGGATTCTGAGTTCCAATAGGCAACCCCCCTAAAACAAAACCAACAACAAAACAAAACAAAAACTGAACTGGACCCTTGTCTTCTTGAATGCTTTCTCACCACGTGTTGCTTTTGTCACGTTGTGATGCAGCAAGAAGGCTCTCACCAGATGCAATCCTTCCAGCCTTCAAAATCATGAGACAAATAAACTCTAGTTGTTTAGAAATCCAAGCTGTGGTATTGGTACAGCAGTATAAAACGAACTGAGGGCACAAGCCCTGGCTTTCCAGAGCTGCGTCTCGATCAGTGGAGCGCCTTTGCTGATGGTTCTGAGGACCCCGTACAGGTTTGTGGACCCCTGTTAGCAACAAGGTCAACCTCCATTCCTTGTGAGCTGGCTGTGGCTCAGCTACTGGGTCATATGCTTCTGTTCAAAAGGTGGAGAGATTGAGACCATCTGCAGCTACTTGGGAGTCTTCTAGAACCTTCCTGGGATACCTGGCTCAAGTTCTTTATTATCATCCTGGCAAGAACCTTTTTGAGCATCCCAGGTTTGTGATCTGGTTTTGAGCCAGACATGGGCAGGGAGCAAGAAGGGCAGGAAGGACACAAAAAGTTTGGCCTTTCTCCAATAAGCAGTTGAAGGGAAAACTTGGTTGCCTGAGCTTGTAATACCTTTATAAGCCTGCTGGGCCCAAGCCTGATCTTTCCTTCCTTTTCTTCTGCTGATCTACCTTCTAACCTCATTTTTCGTAGCTCCAGGGGGGGCCTGAATCTCTGTTCCTGGGTTGGATATAGGGAAATACTTTTATGGTTCTGGGCAGGCCCATATCTTTAAAAGAAAAAAAAAAAAAAAGGAGAGTATCGGGGCCTTATGATGGAATTTGAGAGCTGGGAAGGACTGGGGACAGAGGGTCCTATTTAACACAGGAAAAATTAGGATCTGAGGCCCAGAGAGGTAAATGGCCTGGTCAGATTTCTCCAGCATGTGGAGGGCAGAGCCAGGTATAATCTTGTGGTCTTCCTACAATCTCTAGGTAGAGTCCCATAAAACAGTGAGACCCGTGGGATTTAAGGGAAATCCTTTCCTCATCTCCTGCCCAGTGCTGAGACTTGTCCTCTCTGTTCTTGGCCAAATATTTACAGTCTGGGAGGCTGTTTGAAGCTAGATGGTCTGGAATCCATGTTCCATGGGGGATGACAGGGCCACTGTTGATGGGGTTACAGAGAGAGAAAAGTTGGAGCTGATGGGTCATGATACACAGGCTTCGAGGGATCCCTGCCTTCTCCTGGGCCCTGGAGCTTCTTTCTTTTGTTAGGTATCTCTTCATCCAGAAAGATCCCACTCATCTCCCAAGATCCTATGTCTTGACTCTCCTTTGGGCCTCAGTTTCTTCCTGAGCATATCGTGTGTGTGTGTGTGTGTGTGTGTGTGTGTGTGTGTGTGTGTGTGCGTGAGTGCGTGCGTGCGTGTGTGTGTGTGTGTGTGTGTGTGTGTGTGTGTGTGTGTGTGTGTCCCAGTACTGGAGCTTGAACTCATGTCTCTCACTCTCTCTTGGCTTTTTCATTTACTCAAGACTGATGCCCTAGCTGGATGCCGGTGGCTCACGCCTGTAATCCTAGCTACTCAGGAGGCTGAGATCTGAGGATCTGGGTTCAAAGCCAGCCCGGGCAGGAAAGTTCGTAAGACTCTTATCTCCAATAAACTGCTAGAAAGCCGGAAGTGGTGCTGTGGCTCAAACCGTAGAGCCCTCGCCTTGAGCTGAAGCGTGCAGGGACAACGCCCAAGCCCAGAGTTCAAGCCCCAGGACCGACAGAAATCCCAAAAAACTCAAGACTGATGCCCTAACACTTGAGCCACAATACCACTTCTAGCTTTTTGCTCATTAATTGGAGATAAGAGTCTTGTGGACTTTCCTGGTTTTGAACCGTGATCCTCAGATCTCAGCCACCTGAGTATCTATGATTCCAAGTGTGAGCCGCTGGTGCTTGATTCTGAGCATCTCTAAATCCATTTTTCACCTGCCTGTCTGCTGGTTGGACTGAATTTCAGTTCCCCACATAAGACAGAGAGGATAATCATGGTTTTAAGCTTTGGTTTGGGAGCCCACTCTATGGTTTGGGGAGAGGGAGACAATCTCTATTATAAGATCATCTCATGACTGTCCTGGCCCTGACCCAATCTACTGCTAACTGTGCCTACATTCAGCCCCTGCATGCCCTTATTGGGGGACCCCCCAAGGCCTGGAGGGAACACACAGTGATTTGTTTCTGGCCAGATGTGTCTCCCAACTTGGCCTAGTTATCTACTCTCCAAGTATAGGGGCCAGGGGGATGGGGATTGGGGAGTGTCCTGGAGGAGGGTGCTGTGCCCTGTGGGACAGAGTAGACCCACTCAAGTCTGTTGTGGCCGCCCCTCTGCTCAGTGCAGCCTTGTCCCCAGCCCTGATGGCAGCCTAGGCTCAGGAATGAGCTTACTAGGAAGCTCCATGCAGACCTCTGCCTCTTCCAGGGTTTCTAATCTGTCCCTCCTTGCCTCCTTGACCTTAACCTCACCTACTTTAGTCTAAACCCTGCTCTTCCACCCACACTATTGGACCCATGATACCCCCTCCCCCCTACATACAGCTTGATGTACATGGGACTCTTCCAGGGAGCATTCTTGTGGGTAGAATAGGACTACCTTACCACAGCAGCAGGATTGACACTCAGGGACTCTGAGGCCACAATGCAATGTGTTGAGGCGAGATGAGGTACCACCCTTTATTGAGGAGTATATTATGGGTGTTAGGGTCCTGAGCCCCAGCCTGGCCTTGCCATTCTGCCTCCTATGGGTCCGTTTATTTTTTTTTTTTCCATGTAATCTCAGGCCGAGCATCCTGGGTGGCTCTTGGAGCCTGGGGGACTTCCTTGGCCTCCATGTTCTTCAGAGCCTCCGCAGTTAGTAGCAGTGAGCCAGGGGGTAATGAGTCACCTGGCACAGCAAGCCTGGGACTCAGACCCTAGGTTGGCAGCTGCAGAGCCCCAGGTAGAGGCAACCACAGTAACCCCAACCATACCACTTTCAGGCTCAAGGTCTTGGCCTTCATAGATGGTGGGAAGTGAGGCACGCTGGCTCAGTCGCCGTCGCAAGCCAACCAGCAGAGGCTGGGGCAGTGAGGCCACATCCACATTGTTGCCCAGGTCTACCCAGGCCAATGCAGGGAACTTGGTGGTGTCCTTGACAGCTTCGGTGAGCTCTCGGGCGGTGGCTCGAGTCAATCGATTGCCATTGAGCAGGAGCTGGGTGAGGCGGGGCAGCGTCCACAGGCTGGGCAGTAAGAGATGCAAGAGCTCATCATTAAGTTCTGTGAAGCTCAAGTCCAGCACCACCAGCTCAGTGCCATGGCTACTCAGGTAGCGTGTTATATGCTGCACATCTCGAGCAGACAATGGGATGCCCGAAAGATCCACAGTCTCCCCAACCAGCAGTGTCTTCTGGAGGCTGCTCTTGAGGCTATGAAGAGGTATAAGTAGAATGGACTGAGCAAGCACCTGGGGGCCGGGGGGTAGCCAAGATCAGAGCCACCATACACGATGATCCATCAGAGTCAGGTCAGACCCTGTCTGGTTCCAACAGCTACTGTTTAGGGAGGGGGTGAGGGGAAGGCCATGGGCAATGCTGGGAAACTTCTGATCCTGTTTCCCCTTTAGTGAAAAGGGGACACGATTTCTGTGAGGATTGAGTGTACACACGTTAAGGCTCCATGTAAAAATTATTAATATAAAATGTCACTGTGTGCCTAGGATTGCCACCTCTGTGAAGCTTGATATTGCATTGATTTTTATGCAGTTCAGGGCGTCAGGAATGATGATCTTATAGAGAAGCAAACTAAAGCTCAAAGAAGAAAAGAAACTTCTCCTAGGGACATTCCACTAAAGAAGGACTGGGTTCTAAAATCGAGAGGCTCCCTGCCTGAGCCCCTCAACCATTGGTCACTCCTCAGCTCCTCAGTCTTTAGAGGCTAAAGGGAAAGCCCAGGGTAGTGAGTGTGTTTGTGGGATGAGAATTTACCCTGGGTGAAGGCTCCTGTTTTAGGCTGGGACATTTTGAGACTGAAGAGGGTACCTTGTGCCCCTGCATTTCTCTTGCTCTCCCGCTATCTAAACAGAGCCCACTAGATAGAAAGACCTGACCGGTTTCAGGGAGGAGCTTAGAGAAGTAAACACAGTGACATGTCTCCCATCTGCCATGCCAGGGAACAATTCCATGGGCTCTGGATTCAGTCTGGGCCACCAGGCCTGAGATAGGACAGAGGTTGGGGGAGGAAATAGGAGACATGTGCATCAATAGGATCCCAGCTATGGATCTTGGCCGCTGGGTCTGGTGCCTACAGCCAATTCTGAGCTGAGTCTGGGCCATGAAGTTATGAGGGAGAGAAAGTGCCCACAGAGTGAGTTTCTCTGGGAACTATGAAGGGCTCCCCTTCAGGTGACCTAGTGTTGGTAAAGAATTCCCAAAGGGCTGCAGGATAATCACGAAAGTGTAAACTAGGTCCAGCTACTTTGCCTCTTCTAGCCTCAGTTTCCTTCCCTGTAAAATGGAAGAAATATGCCTCCCTCATTACCTGTGAGAAGATTCACATAGTGTACCTGAGGCCCAAGGAGGTCCAGGCCCTGTGACAGGCCAAGAGGACTGAGGAACGAGGGAATGGCAGGAGATAGCACTGTCTTTAGGGAAATGAAAGGCAGTACACGCTGATGTGTAGCTTGGCCTGCACTTGGATGGCATCTGCTGATAGAAGTCAGACTGGCTTCCAGGGTTGGAGCCTTCATGTAGGTAAGGGCAAGGGGAATGCCCGTAGGGTGAGATTTGGGGTGCGTAGCTCTCAGTGAGAGAAGTCTGGATTGTTAACCTAGGAAGGGACCCTGCCAAAAACAGAAAGGAAGGGCTGTGGCTCAGCTGCTCTTACCTGCTCTGGCTCTTCCTTCGGGGCAGGCTAGGCCCTCGCTGCCTCTTGGAGTGAGGGGTCAGGTGGTAGATGAGTTGCCGGCAGATCTTGTCCGAGGATGTCCAGAGCTCACAGTCCTGTGGGCAAGGGACAGGGTTGTCAGGGTGAGACTAAGCCCCTCCCACACCCACCCCAGCTGTAACCTGGCATGGAGCCAGGAGAGGTTGCCTGCTGGGAGCTGGACACGCTGGTCTGAGGCCCGCAGTGCCCGGTGGGAGGAAGCCCAGACAATGAGCCCTTGTTCCCTGTCCTCAGGCCCAGGGCCAGCAGCTTGGGCTAGCAGCCGGCAGCCTGCCCACTCTCGGCACCCCGAAGGGACTTGCCACAAGGGGGAGGCCGGATCAGGCCCTTCGAGGGAGCCCAGCTCCACAGACACCAATCCCAGGGAATAGGAACAAGCCAGGTCAGCATGTTCTTCTTCCTTTCATTCTCCAAGCCACACGGCTCCAATGGGGGCCTGGGTCTGGGCTTGACAGGGCCGAGGGAGGGGTGGCAGGGAGGGGGTTCATGTTTTATAGTACTACATTCTGGTTCTCTCTTGATCCTCACTACCCCCACCAACACACACACACACACACACACACACACACACACGCACGCACACACACACACAGAGGCCCCGCTTGGGGCAGAATACAGGGTGTGCTTTCCACACAGCTAAGCATGCCTCACTACCCGGAACGTTCTTTTATGCTGTCCCTCTGATAGCAGTCCCAGGAGCATGGGACACACACAGTGACAGCAAGCTGTGGCTCCCGTGATGGCTGTGGGCTAGCCAACAGCTAACAGACACAGGAATTCAGAACTGGCAGATCCTTTTTTTAGGTGGGGGATTCATTGTGACCAGGGCTCCAGGGCTGGTAGCTGGCCATAGGCAGAAGCCAGGATTATGTCTGTTACTCACAGAGACACATTAGGAGGTGTAAGAACAGAGCACAGAGAGGTGGAGTCTCCAACTTAGCCCAAGGTGGACTTTGCTTATGGTCCAAGCAAGGGAGGGACGCAGAGGGCACCCATCCCCAAGATATCCAAGTTAAGATAGACACCAGTGGACAGGGGCTCCAGTCTGGAAGTAACTCTCTTCTGGCCAAGGAACAAGAGGAAGGGAGTTGAGTTCTGGTAGTACATTTATCAAAACACTGTGTCTGCAGGGTTTCCCCCTTTGACTTCTGCTCAGCTAGAGTCCCCAAGCCTGGCACACCATGCTGCCACTTGGGAAACAGATCTATTGTAGGTGTGATTGCAGGTGGGCAAAACACTGCTCATTTATTCCTGAAGCTGGTGTCAGGTCTCAGAGGATAGTGACCTACCTAAGGTTTTACAGCAAGCCACATGAGAATCTTCTCTTAGCCCCTGTCATCCACCCTGCAAGGCCTGCTGACCTCACCTTCTTAGGGCACTGCAGGTCCCGGGCTAGGTTTACCAACAGGTCATGGGAGATAGGATCCACCAGGTTGAGGAAGGCCACGTTCCTATAGAGGATGTCAGTGAGCAGGGTTCCCTCAAGGCCCAGGTCCTGTGGATGATGAAGAAGTAGTTGAGTGAGCCAGAGTTTGAAACTTCCCTTCTTTGGGGCAGTCAGCCAGATGGCCCTCATGCTGTGTCTTTGTCTCCCTGCCTGAGGTTTGATTTGCAGAAGTCTCCCCACAGACACAAGAGCCAACTGTCTAGTAGCAGGTAGACTAACCATTAGATGAGGAGTGGGTGGCATGCCAGGAGCCTCAGGGACATGACAAGCGATTACTCAGATACATTACTGGCAATGATGTGTTTTGATGTGACACCTTGCCGGGATGTTCTGCTCCTCTGATCACCCCAAGGAGCAGTGGCCCTCAGCATTCCCTCCTATCCCTGAGGCCTCCTGAGTTATGGCCACCATCAGTTCACCTGTGGGAATGGGCTTCTTCAGCTCAAAGATGCCTGAAAGGCAGCTCAGACTCAGGCCATTTATCTCCTGACTATGTCCTAGTGCCCCAGTTCACCCTATGGGACCATGCCTACTTTCCCAGAATTCACCCAGCACCCTTTCCTTGTTTTCATTCCTAGAGGTTTCTCTTCTTCTTTTCCCTGGTCTTCCAGCCTTTTAGAACCTTCCAGCACATTTCTGGGTTGCCAGAGTTACTCTATGAAACACACACCAGAGCCTGACCCTCAACCCCATTGGTGGAGACTAAACACTTTAATGTTATGTGGCATTAGAGTCTTCGACCCAGTTTTCAGAGTCAGAACCCCCTGTATGTGGCCATCACATCTGCCCTCACCCACTAGCCTTCTTTCTTACCCTTGGATAAGACTCCATAGTCAGGGTTCTGGTCTGGCTTTTCTACAAGCATTTCTTTACCTTCTCCTATCTAGTCCCATAAGCCTAGTGAGGGGCTGGAGATCCTTCCAGAGGACCCATTTAGAGGACACAGTGTCAGCTGATGGAGCAGGCAAAACCAGGAGGAGCCTCTAGCCTCCATGTGTGCCCACCCAAGCTAGAGAGCAACATGTTCCGTACATATGTTCCTGGCACAAGAAAATTAGCCAGATAGGAGACACCATGGGCTGAAGTTTCAGAGACCCAGCAGATCACCGAAGAGGATAGGCCTTAAATCTCGGCCTCTGGGACACAAAGGAATAACCTAGATGATCTCTCTGATGGTCCTTCGCTTCACATGTTGGCTAGGGACAAACATCCAGCTAGTGCCTTGGCCTCCGGATACCATCCCTGACATTGGTCTACGTCTCTATGCCATCTGATTGATAGGGAGTTGCTTTGCTGTTCATAATTTCAACATGGTTCACGTCACAGATGTAAGGAAGGAACTAGAGGGAGGAAGGGATGGCTGGTAAGTTTGGGAAAATTCAGACAGAGCCTCAGTCCACTGGTCTGAACAGCTCCTCTTAATGTGCCAGCTCTACCTTTCCAGTCTGCTAAGCTCAAAGAGAGGAAACTTGAGGAAAGCTCTTGCCTTGGCTCCTCCTCTGTTCCTTGTTTCCTTCCTTCCTTCCTTCCTTCCTTCCTTCCTTCCTTCCTTCCTTCCTTCCTTCCTTCCTTCCTTCCTTCCTTCCTTCCTTCCTTTCCCATCTATCCTTCCATCTACCATGCTGGGGATTTAACCTAGTGCTTTCGACATGCTAGGCAAGCATACTATCACTTGAGCTACATCCTTAGCCCTCACTCTGTTTACCCTGATTCCTGGCTCACCATTTTTCTCTATGCCTCAGTTTCCCAATCCCTAACCATCTACCTTCTGTAGGCTAAACACCTGCACGGTGTTTCAGCTGGGAAATAAAGCAGGTGATAGTGGTACCTGCACCCAGGGTGGGGACAAGGCAGACGGCTAGTAGCTTGCCTAAGGGTGATGCTGGAATCTGCATCCACATCTCTAAGGCAACTTAGAGTTTAGGATCTTAGGTTAGGGTACCAGGTATGTGTGGGATCAGAGCCTCCACGGGTCCAGATGTCTAGTGGTGATGTACTGGTGTCTAACCTGTATTCAGTAGCTGTGGGCCACTGAATGGGATGATGTGTGCCTGTGGCTTTCTTTGTCTGGGCTGCTGTGGGGTTCTCCTGGTGGGCCTGTAAACTAACAGGGCTGTGCGTCTCAGGCTCCTTTCTCCCGGATCCAGGATATTCCCCATCCTGGAGGAGGGGGGAGCGGCCCTCTTCCCTCTTCAATAGGGGATATCCAGCATCCAACACTCTCCTTTCTTGCTAAGGCCTAAATTTGGCCCCAGGCTGGGGCATTCTCAACACACACACACACACACACACACACACACACACACACACACACACACACACACACACGCACACCCCTCAAAATCGTAGAGTTCCAGACATACAGCCCCCCCCCCCATGCTCACTCTGCCAGCCTCACCGGCCCCCACTCTGGCCCGTGCCCTCCCTCCTTCCCTCCCAGCCAAAACCACGGCCCTAGAAAAGCCTATCCTGTCCCCAGCCTCCCCGCAGCCCGCAGCCCGCAGTCCTGCAGCCTGCAGCGCGCCGCGCGGGCGCCTCCCGGCCCCTTCCCGCTCCGGCCCCTCCATGGCTGCGGGGCCCGGCTTCGCTCGCCTGGCTCAGGACGTGCAGCAGCTGCTGGGCGCGCTCGGGCTGCCGCTCGCGGAGCGTGGACTGGATCTCACGGAGCCAGCGCACTCGGCGCTCGTAGGGCGCGGGCCCGCCGCCCGCTCCAGCTTCACAGCCCGCCTCGGGCCCTGCCCGCCGGCCCAGCCGCGCCCCCATGGCCTCCGAGGAGCCGGCGCCGCGCGGACCGGCGGCCGATCTGTCTGCGCCCCGCCCCAGCCAGGGATGCGCTGGGCTGGGAGCGCCGGGTCGCAGGCTGCGCGCCCGCGCGCTGCCCGCCGGACGTCGGGTCAGGGGGGCTGCTGCGTTTGGCAGGAGTCTTGCTGGGGCGCGGGCTCGGCCGGCGTCCGATCTGGCGCTGGAGTTCTTCCGGAGCGCCTCCAGGGGAGGCGCTGAGCCCCGCCAGGTCGAGGTGGCATTTGGCACCTCTGAGCCCTCTGGCCCCAGTGCTGACTGGGAAAATAGTCGCATTGACTATGCAAAAGAGCATTCTAGGAGAAATGGGGCGGGGGGGGGGGCGGGGGGAGAGGCAATGCCAGCACAGCACCTAGTTTCAGAAATCGCCCCTACAGAGCACATTTGAATCTGATCTGCCCATCCTGCATAACTTCTGCCCTCGCAAATCCTCAGTTAGCCGGTGACAGGCCTGGACAAGCTTGGTGGAACCCACTCCTCTGATCCCCGGCCTAGGAGATGAGCAGGCTGAGGCATGCTACTTAACCATGGAGCCTGGCTCTGGGCAGCCTCGCAGCCAGCCCTGCAATCTGCCTCTGGCTCCAGCCTTCCTGACAAGGGGAGGGATGGCAGGCAGTGAAGAGAGGGTCCCAGCTCCTCCAGGACCCCAAGTCTGAGCTAGAGACCTGCCTAGCTAAAGGAGGAGCCCGATCTTTCCAAGCTTGCTCAGAAGTTCCTCTTGGAGGCCTCCTGCCTGCCCCTGAAGTCGTGATCATCCCCCTGCTCTGGACTCCTCTTATTATCTGAGTGGGGTCATTTGTGGTTCTGGGGTTCCAGCCCCCATTTCCACGGGCAAGGAGACCAGCCTGTTCCGCTGGGGCTGGCTGGCTGAGCAAACGTGCTGAGGTGTGTGAGATCAGCCAGAACACATATACTGAGACCTATGGCCAAGAGCCTTCCTTTTAGTCAAGTATTCCCAGTTAAACAACTGGGGTTTGGGGTAGGGAACAGTGTGGCCAGGCTTTATGATCCCTGGGCTGAGTCCCTCTGACAAGTCAGAGGACAGCAGGATGTATATGCCCTCCTACCCCCCGCCCCAGACTGCCTTCTCCCCAGCAGCCATCTACTCTCCCTCTCTGCAGCCAGTATTGTCCTGGGGCCACCTTGGCACAGCAGGTTTCCTCCCTGGCAAACCTGCATGACTGCCCAGTCTGCCCTCCCCCAGGGCCAAGGCGCAGTGCTGAGTTGACACTGAGACAGGGCCAGAGCTTAAGAAGCAGCCCCAGTGCCCCCAGGGACTTCTCAGACCCCCTGCTCTGAGCTGGCAGCCAGGTAAGTCTGCCTTCCCTTCCCCTGCATGTTCAGGGCTGGAGCCAGACTTGGATGGCCCCCCGGTTCCTGACCATGTGGCTCCAGAGACTCAGCCAGGCCTGATCCCCTTAGTGTGAGAAGTGTGAGGTAGGATGAGGGGTGAGGAAGAAGGGCTAAGCCTGGCTGACAGGGAGGGAGCAATCTAGGCACTGGGGAGGGAGGGGGAGGGATGCCCAGAGCTTAGAGTCCTGTGGCTAGAAGAGAATTATCCCCAGCCCCACCTCTGTTTCCTGGCTGAGAAGACATTTTTCCAGGAAAGCAAAGAGTATAGTATCTGTGCCCAGGTCCCTGGATGAGCCTCCTTTAGTCTGCTTTAGTCATAGAGTGAGTTAGGTCTTGGGAAGTATTTCCGGCTTAGCTTAACTTAGACAAGAGCCTCTGGAAACAGACCTGTACCCTAAGATCTGGGATGATGGGGACATCAATCCAGTTCACAAGTATTTAACTAAAAGCGGACAGCCTTCTTCCTGGAGTTATCTGGGCAGCAGCTTGTGGAGACCACAGAGGGTAGAGGCCACTAGAAATAATGTGGACCTGGGGGGAGAGGGTGTTTGACCTGGGTGTTTCCAGGCACCCCTGCCACATCTAAGGAGCTAGTGGAGTAGAAAGTTGGGGACCCATCTTTGTGGCCCTTTCTCCACTTACCCAATGGGATTGTTTAAGCCAAGAGCAGTTAGGCCAACTCAGGGTTGATTTTATCTCAGCAAGTAATTATGTGGCACAGAGCTTCCTGGTAGCCATGGCAAAGAAGGATACAGAATGATTTTTGAGAACATTCACTTAAGAGGAAGGAGGAAGACAGATAATCTCTGGAGAGAGACTAAGTTTCTCTAGAGCTTGCGCTACAAGGATGGATTGCCAGCCATCCCTGAATTGCCCGTGGGGCTAAAGAAGGCAGCAGAGTGTAGGATAAAAGGCTCAGAATTTAAATTCCCCAGCTGGCCCTTTGTTGGCTATACAACCATGGATAAGGTTTCAAGCAGTATTGTTTCCTGCAGCTGCCATAGCAAATGCCCCCAAGCTCAGTGGTTTAAAACAGAAATGGATTCTTCTGAAGACTAGAAGCCTAATAATGTCAAGGATTTGGTAGTCATGCTCCCTCTAAGGACTGGAGCAGGATCCTTCCTGCTTCTTCTCGCTTCTAGTGCTTTTGGAATCTTGGTAGTCCTTGTAGCTGCTGTACATTATTCCAACCTCAGCCTCCATCATCACATAGTTGCCTTCCCTGTGTGACTCTCTTCATATGGCTGTGTATATGAATGTGTGTGTGCACACACATGGGTGCATGCACGCATAATACTGGGGCTTGAACTCAGGGCCTGGATGCTATCCTTTAGCTCCTTTGCTCAAGGATGGGGCTCTACCACTTGAATCACAGCTCCACTTCCTGAAGGGCTTTCTGATAGTTAATTGGAGATAAGAATCACAGGCTTGGGCTGGGAATGTGGAGTGCTTGCCTAGCATGCATGAAGCCCTGGGTTTGATTCCTCAGTACCACATACACAGAAAAAGCCAGAAGTGGGTCTGTGGCTCAAGTGGTAATGTTAGTTTTGAGCCAAAGAAGCTCAGGGACAGTGCCCAGGCCCTGAGTTCAAGCCCCAGGACTGGGACACACACACACACAAAAGTCACAGACTTTACTGCCTTACCTGGCTTGAAACTGCAGATCTTCAGCTCTCAGACTCCTGACTAGCTAGGATTAATGGTGCCCAGTCATGTGGCTTTCTTATAAGGACCCTGCATATGGGGCACACTGTAACCCAGAAAGACTTCATTATCTTAACATTACTTCACGAAGACTCTGTTTCTAAATAAGGCTACTTTCCAAATTCTAAGTAGACATGAACTTGTATCTGTCACCCAATGGAGGTAAGGTTTAGTGAAGCTTCCCTTTAAATGTAGGAATTTTTCACTTTGGGTCCTTGACTTTGATCACAGAATAAGAATTTCTGGGGGCTGGGAAGTTGGCTCAGTGGTAGAGTGCTTGCCTTGCATGCATGAGGCCCTGGGTTCGATTCCTCAGCACCATATAAGCAGAAAAAGCCAGAAGTGGCACTGTGGCTCAAATGGTAGAGCGCTAGCCTTGAGCTAAAGAGCTGAGGGACAGTGCCCAGGCCCAGAGTTAAGGCCCCATGACCGACAAAAAAAAAAAAAAAAAAGAATTTCTGAACAAGTCATGATGGTAAGAAAACTTGGTAAAGCTTTATTAAGTAAACAAGCAGGAAAGCAGACAGATAAGAAACAGACAGACAAACAGCAAACAGAAAGGCTGAGGCACACTCTAGCAGAGTGTGGGTGCTCTCACAGGGAGATAGACACAACAAACAGACACAGACACACAGACACACACACACACACACACACACACACACACACACACACACACACACACACACACTCTCACTCCTTGGGCTGTCTGGTATTTATATGTAAAGATAGGTGCTTTGTCTCTAATTATACCTGGTGTTACTTTCTAAGTTTCCAGGTAAGAATGCATCCTGCCATAAAAAAACTCCTTCTCCTTGAGATAAGGATGCACCTGCTATCTGCATTTTGGGACAGGAGTTGGCTTCCTTTGGGGAAACATTTTTCTCAGGAAGACACAGATCCTGTCAGATAAGTTTTAATTCTTGGGGTGAGGAATGTATCCCACAGAAAGAAATGCATCCTGATGTTGTCTCTCTTTGAAACAAAGATGGCACTTCTATGTTTCTAAGTAGCATATTTCTGAGTTGCCTTCACCAGGCCTTAGTTTCCTTTAGTTATCCTGCTTCATCTCCACTATAGTAGCCTTCATGTATAAACTTTATTTCCCATATTTGTTGAATGGGGAAAACATAATGCCCATATGACAAAGGTGCTATAGGATTAGAGACACAATAATGACCATGTGAGCTTTTCATTTCTTCTAATGAAGTTTGTGTGTGTGTGTGTGTGTGTGTGTGTGTGTGTGTGTGTGTGTGTGTGTGTGTGTGTGTGTGTGTGTGTGCTGATTCTAGGGTTTGAATTCAGGATTTTTGTACTGTGTCTTAGCATTTTTTTTTTTTTTTGGGTCTGGTCGTGGGGCCTGAACTCTGGGCCTGGGCGCTGTCCCTCAGCTCTTCAGCTCAAGGCTAGCGCTCTACCACTTGAGCCACAGTGCCACTTCCGGCTTTTTTCTTTTTTCTTATGTGGTGCTAAGGAATCGAACCCAGGGCCTTGAGCATGCAAGGCAAGTGCTCTACCACTGAGCAACCTTCCCAGCCCATGTCTTAGCATTTTTTTTAATATATTTTTTTTTTAATTTTGCTTTTGGGTCTGGTCGTGGGGTCTGGGTGCTGTCCCTCAGCTCTTCAGCTCAAGGCTAGCACTCTACCACTTGAGCCACAGTGCCACTTCCAGCTTTTTTCTTTTGCTTATGTGGTGCTGAGGAATCGAACCTAGGGCCTCATGCATGCAAGGCAAGCACTCTACCACTGAGCCACATTCCCAGCCCCTAGCATTTTTGCATAAGGCTGGGGCTCCACTACTTGAGTTGTACCTCCCCTTCAGACTTTTTTTTTGGGGGGGAAGTCCGGTCGTGGGGCCTGAACTCTGGGCCTGGGCACTGTCCCTCAACTCTTCAGCTCAAGGCTAGCGCTCTACCACTTGAGCCACAGCACCACTTCTGACTTTTTTCTTTTTGCTTATGTGGTGCTGAGGAGTTGAACCCAGGGCCTCAGGCATGCAAGGCAAGCACTCTACCACTGAGCTACCTTCCCAGCCCCCACTTCTGGCTTTTTGCTGGTTAATTGGAGATAGGGCTCTCTGATTTATCTGCCTGAACTGGTTTCAAACCACGATCCTCAGATCTCAGCCTCCTGAGTAACTAGGATGACAAGCTTGAGCCAGCCATGAGTTCCTGGCTCTTTCAGGTCTAATGGGTGGCAAGGCCATTACTGAACCACACCTCCAGCTCCACTTCTGACTCCATCCAGCCACCCTACAGCCAGCATCTGTTCATTCAAGGACGGTTTCTTGGTATTGTGGGTAAGACAGAGGAGGTGGCAGTAACAACTGTTCACAGAGTCGAAGAGCTGAGATGGGCGTAGAAAGTGGTCAGGATCTGAAGGAAGAGTGCTTCAGGCCAACGCAGTAGTTAGTGAAAAGACAGATGAGAGCATTGAGTACAGAGGGGGGCAGGCATCAACAAGGCAAGAATTTCTCTTCAGGGCAAGGGGGCCTTTGAAGGGTTTTTCAATGGAGGATTGACATGCTCAGATTTGCATGTTCAGCAACCCTAGCACTGGGAAGTTACTAGGTGATAGAGGTGGCCAGTGGGAGCTGAGGGGTCAGCTGTGACTGGGAGGGGTCACAGGAGCAATTGAAAGGGACCAGTGAGGATGCAGGGGTGGCCACTTTAGGCTGGTAGAGGTCTGGGCAAGGCGGTTGCTTAGCTCAGGTTTGGGCTTGTTGACCAGCAGCATCTGAAGCATCGTCAGTGGTTCAGCCTTGGACTCATTGTGGAGAACTTAACACAGCCCTTGGATCCAGGAGACAAGGAGGACAGAGGGTATGCTGTGAAGGAGGTAGCAAGTTCTGGAAGGTTGGGTGAGTTGAGAAGGGTGTGCATGGGAAAATATTGGACAGTTTGGCACTATCAACTTTCATGAGGAATTGTGGCAGGCTTGGCAGGTGACTGAGAAGCTGAGATTGAATTGGGTTGACTCTTCTAGAGACTTAAGGCTATGTGACAGGGTGGGGTCTACGACATGGATAAGACTCAGCTTTTCTCCCCTAACCCCCGGGAGCTCCCACACACTGCAGATAATTGCTAAGTGATATTAGTAATGTCATTTGAAGAGTATGCCAGGGGCAGGAAGGACAGGACAGCCATGAAGGGAGGAAGGTTCTTTGGGCCCCTGCTGAGTTGTTTTTATCTGGCTGGGGAAAGGAGCTAGGCCATCCCTGCAACAGGTTCTGGAGGGGTTGATTGTCATTGCAATCTGTATATGGTCATCTCAGTGAATCCTTTAACTATCTTTGCTCTCTAGATAGGAATCTTAGGCTAAGAAAGGAAAGGTTGCCCAGATCCTCATGCTATCAGTGTCTGCTTGAACCTGGACACCTTTGTGCCCATGACCCTACCATCTTCCTTCTGAATTTAGGAGCTAGACTTAGCCCACTAGATGCCAGGCCAGCCCGGTTGCTGAGTGCTTCCAGGCATTAATAAGCTGATAATTCTGGAAGCCCACACATTTGGCTAAGCTCCAGGCTCCATCTTCACATCAAAGATGGATGCTGGCATATGGAATGCTGGGAACAGTGCCAGGGAATTTTGGCTGGGCTCTGAGGGTACAGGCACTTTGCCTACCGTGTGGTTGGCCAGTTCTTACTTCCTGACCCTCGCTGGTGATACCAGTCCCTTCACTGAGTTGAACTCTTCCTTCCACCCTTCTAGGAGGGCTGCATGGTTCTAAGAAGTTGAGGCAGGGTGGCCACAGGGTCTGGCCCCTGCTTCTCTGCTGTGTGGCTTCAAACAGTGGACAGAATCTGAGATCTGGCCAACTGGGAGGAGACTGAGTTAGGCTGCCTATAGGAGGCCACCCACATGGGGATTCACCATGGGAAGAACTTAATAATTACTGCAGTGTTGTGTGTGTGTGTGTGTGTGTGTGTGTGTGTGTGTGTGTGTGTGCGCGCGCGCGCGCGTGTGTGTGTGTGTGAGTGTGTGTCTCTCTCTGTGTCTGTCTGTGTCTGTGTGTCTGTCTGTGTCTATGTGTGTCTGTGTCTGTGTATTATAGAACTGGGACTTGAACTTGGGGCCTGAGTGCTGTCCCTTAGCTTTTTCACTCAAGGTTGGTACTTTCAAGGCTGGCACTTTACCACTTTTACCACAGCTCTGCTTCTGACTTTTTTGTGGTTAATTGGAGATAAGAGTTTCATGGACTTTTCTACCTGGGCTAGCTTCATACTGTGACCCTCGGATCTCAGCCTCTTGAGTAGTGTAGCGTTACAGGTAAGAACCACTGGCACTCAGCTAATCTTGGTGTCTTCAGAGGTGATGAGCTTCTGGTTGGGGCAGATGTGTAAGCCAACCTTTTCAGGAGTGCTGGAAGAGTAGAACAAACACTTGAGATTCCATGATCCTAAAGTTGATTAAGATGCTAATCTAAACATCTTTGAAATCAGTTTTTTGTTTGTTATTGGTTTTTGTCTGTCGTGGGGCTTGAACTCTGGGCCTGGGCACTGTCCCAGCTCTTCAGCTCTAGGATAGCACTTTACCACTTGAGCCACAGCACCACTTCCAGTTTTCTGGTAGTTTATTGGAGATAAGAGTCTCACAGACTTTCCTGCCTGGGCTGGCTTTGAACCACAAGCAGTCCTCAGATCTCAGCCTCCTGAGTAGCGTGGATTACAGACATGAACTCCGGTGCCTGGCTTTTGCAGTCAGTTTGTTTTGCCAGTTTACTAAGTGGGGACATAAAATGTCCTGCATCGTACCAGGTTTATTAGCTCCCAGGAGATTTTGTCCCCAAAGTTCTGGAGTATGGACTATGTGCAGCCAGTGTCTGGACCTGCCTACGTTGCTTACTCACAGTGAGGCTGCAACTTAGCTGTCACGGTTCTATCAGCCTTGGCCTTTACCGTAGCCTGTGTGGGGTTCAGCACTTCCTGGTACTCAGGGGCATCAGCTTCCTGAACCTGATAGCTACCAGTTTCAGGAAGTGGTTTCTCTACATTCCCTTCTTGTGGGTCTTCATCCTGCTGAGTGACTTTGGGTGGGTCCCTTCCCCTCTCAGCTTTTGTTCCCCTGGCTGGAATATACTTCTTACCCTTCCAGTCCCTGTATTCCCAGATAAGGGGTGAAAGGGAAAAGGGTATCATCCAAGCAGGCACAGGAAGGACTTTGGAGGCCACTGGGAGCCCATTTCTCTGCAGGGAAGCTGAATTGAGTTGTGAGCACCTTCCCATAGATTGGACCCTTGAACCTCCTATTTTATTTCGGCCCCCAAGGCACTATGGGAATCTGGTGGCAGCACAGAAGGAGTGATTAGAAGAGGAAAGGCATGGTCAGGGGCTGACATCTCTCAGGCCAACCTAGTACAAAATATCTCCAGGAACAGAGAGGCTAGCTCAGCCACCTCTCATCTACTGCCACTATTCACACTCCATTCTTCCTATGCCCTCTGCCCTCTGCCCTCTGTCCAGTTCCTGGAACTGGCCAAGGAGCTAATGGCACCCACCAGGGTCTTAATGAGTGAGCCAGGGTTAATGGGTTACTTAGCATGGTGACATATTCACCAGTATCTCAGGCCTCTCAAAGTCCAGAGAAGCCTGGCCTTCAAGGTCTAGGCTTGGCCACCTCCTTTCCACACTTGATGCCTCGGGGCTCAAGAAAGGCCCAAGAGACTCAAAAGGCTCACCTGGGCACTCACTGTTCCTGAAGAAACTTGTACTTCCTGGCCTTGTTATGCCTGCAGTACCTCCCTCCTCTCCCCCCCACCCCCCAATCCAATCTCAGCTCTGGACTAGATCCCAAGGCCCTCATCCTAGGGGATGCTTCTCCTTCATAGCCTTTGGTTCTCCTCCTTGGCTGACAATACTATCTTATCTCCAGCTAGACCCGTGTCTCCGGGAGAGAAGAATGCAAAGGGGCTAGGATCTGCATGCCAGAGGGAATGAAGGAATAAGTACAAGCCACAGTTAGCCAGTGCAAATAGTGGCAATTGTGGTAGGCAACAGCTCCCGTGTGGATCTCAGTTAGAGGGCTTAGAGCTTGGTCTGAGGGTTGCCTTGTGGAGGCAGCCCTTCTGCATCTCATGCAGTGGACCAAAGCAGGCAGGGAGGTGACTAGGGAGGTCCCTGTCTACCAACTTCTACAGCCTAGTGTCTTTTATCGACCTGACTGTTCATGCCCAAGGCATGGATTACAAAGACTCCCTTGGGTCACATGACTCCTTTCAGTCTGGGTTAACCAAGATGGTGGAGTGGTAGCCCCTACACTCCTAACCTGGGCCTTGGAGAGTGGAGAAGGGGCGTGTTTGGAGGGGTGCCTCCTGATCTTGGAATTGTAGACGGACTTTTAGGTTCTTGAGACTTCATGTGGGCCTCACATGACTGTACAACCCCAATGTACAGGTATTGGTTGTACCCCAGATCTGTGTGGCCCCTGTGTGGCCCCTAATTAGATATTAATGTGTGGGAGGGGGGCTCATTTTCATTCAGGGAAACTTTGTCCTGATTTACCTTTGGCTGAAATCCAGCCTTCTTCAACTCCACTTGGGTCCTCTGGGCTCAGATTTCTCATGGTGGGCTTGAGAGAATAGCAGCTGTGTGAGGTCACATGACACTAGAAAGAGGACCTGGAATCATTCCTGTACCTTTAAAGTTTCCTCCCACCTTAGGCCGGTAGGGGGAGGGAGGGGAGGAGCTGGGTTACAGTTTGGGATGGGGACTAGGACTAGAAATGAGCTCAGTGCTGTGTGAGCCCAGCAGGTGTCTGGCTGTTCACCAAACAGCTCTGTGACCCTGTGGTATCGGCTCACACTCTCTGAGCTTCTGGACACAGTTGGTAAGGAAGTTAAGGCTTGGGCCTCTCAGAAGTGTGGAATCTTGGATTCTATCTTCAGTTCCACCATGTGATGGCTTTGCTGTAACTGTGAAGGGCAAGAGACTGCAGTCGGGTATCTCAGGTAGGCAGGACCCTGAGATTCTTTGACTCACTGGGCTTGAGGTGGGTGCAGGGGCTCTGTTTCTTGTCTGACATGTGGATTTGAGACATCCTGCTCAGGTTTTTGAGCTACCTGTGCCCTCCGAAGAAACTCTTGAGGTATCTCCAGCTTCCCAGGAAGTGAACTTGAGATGAAGAGGGAAGGGTAGATGGAGAAACTGAGGCCTGGGGAAGGTCTGACAACCTGGGAAGGGGCTGGTAATCATCTCTAAGAGCAGAACTTGCATTGTAGTAGGGACAAGCAAGTACTCAATGCTCAGACCACATCACCCCCTCTCGCTGGGCTTTGGTTGTGGTTGTGGGTGGAGCTGGGGGGGGGTGAGGCAAGACCCATTGTGCAATGAATGGGGTCATTACCTAATTCCAGGGGGCTTCCGCTCCTCCTGCCTCAAGGTCATACTTAGTAGATACCTGTTTGAACAGATTTCCAGCAAGTTGTGGGTTTTAATTTATAGGGAAGAAACTCCCCCCATCCCACCGCCCATGTTCCACTCTATGTCAGCAGGTTGGGCAGTCAAGGAGGCCGACTCCGGCTTCCTGTGTAAGGAGCAGTGAAAGTCCTGGCCAGGGGTTCAGGCCAGGCTATCACCTCAGAGGAGGTGACTCAACCCTGAATGAAGTAGGGCCTGGACTTACCTGTGGGTCCACGTGTCTGCCAGGAACAGCTGACCTTAAGTAAATTGTTTCTGCCTAAGCTGTTTTCCTGTCTGTGAGTGGCTTAGAGTTGGGCCTCAGGTTTCTTCCTGTGGCTTGGGGAAGGCTGGGCTGGAGGATTAGCAGGGAAAACTCCAGGCTGACTGTTCTGTTTGGGTCTCCAGGCTGACGATTCTCTGTCTTTTCCTCTCCAGTGTGGTGTTTGGGAATCTGCTCTGCTCAGCCTAGATTCAACTTAGAGGGGAGTGTGTGTGTGTGTGTGTGTGTGTGTGTGTGTGTGTGTGTGTGTGTGTGTGTGTGTGTGTGTGTGTGTGTGTGTGTGTGTGTGTGTGTGTGTGTGTGTGTGTGTGTGTGTGTAGCGGTGGAGTCAGCAGTCAGCATCTCTGGGAAAGGATTGCATATTCCCAAGGATGGGGAATTCATTAGCCTATGTGCATAGCTGACCAGAGAGGGAGGAAGGGAGAGAAAGAGCCATGTGAGTTAAGGGATAATGGGGGGGAAAGTGACTGAGGCTCCTTGGGAGCCAGACACACAGCACCTTCTTCTTGAGACTTCCTTAGTGAACTTCTCAGGGCCATACAACAACTCGGGGCAGGTATGGGGTAGCAGGACAGCACTGTTGGGCTGTGTGACTTTGGGTCAGCTCTGGCCCTCTCTGGGCCCTGCCTGAAGTGCTAATGTTCCTGGACTGGTGGTGGTTGAACCGGTCTGGATGCTGGAGCTTTCTGGGATGGGCCTCTGGCATCTGGCGGCATGATCTAGGCTGAGGTCTGGTAGCCAGGCACCCTTATTTTTTTTTGTCTCAGGAAGCCGTCTGTGGGACACTGTATCTGGCTCTGAGCTAAGAACTTTTGAACAGGGACAGAGAGAAACAGAGGAGCACCCAGTTCTGGAGCTCCCTGGAGGGGCTGACCAGTGGAGGATGCCATTTGGAAGGAACTGAGTTTGAGAGGAAGGAACTCTTTGCTGAAGGTCATCGTGTCCTCCCCTCTCCTGCTCAGGGGCCTCCCATGGGCTGTTCATACTTCCATCACCTTGGTAACAAGCCTAGTTTCCATGCCTTTTTACTGCTATGACATGCCTGCGACCATACTCCCTGCTTGGTTGGACCTAGGTCCCATCCAGATGACTCCAGATGTCCATCTCAGGTTGGGAATGCTGCTGGTGGCCCCTGACTGAGTTCTAAGCATAGGAGAATTCAACAACTACTCCTTTCCTGCCCCCCCGACCAAGGTGCCCCCCACCCCATCCTAATCCCAATCTGGAGATCCCCCGAGGAGCTCAGCAAGGGCCACAGGCGTGGCTCTGGCAGCTTCTGCTTCTGGGAGGTCGGGAGGAACAGCTAGTTCTGTGGCCAGGATTTTCCCAGGAGGACAAATCTGCTTTTTCCTCCCCAGCGGGTACCCCAGTCCAGAACTATCTTCTGAAGAGAGGGCTTTCTCCTGGACCCTTTTGCTGAGCCTCAGGTAAACTCGCCAGGGTTCCGTGGAGGGAGGGCCTGGGTGTGAAGCTCAGTGTGATGAATGACTCTATCTCTAGCCTTGGTTTCCCCTCCTGACACTGATTTGGGTAAGAGCCAGGCTTCTGAGCTTGAACATTCTTTCAGTGAGTGAGGAAACTTGAGGGTAGAAGGGTAGGAAATGAAAGGCTAGTCCCCCAGCAGGGTGTCTTCCTCTGTGCTGGGAATATCTGCCTTTGGGAGGCTGGGCCAGTGCTCCCTGGCTTGGAAAGGGGAGATAGGATTTGTGCTACCCAGTCATGGCTCCCTGCTCCCTGGCAGTCTGAATTTTGTTAGGTCCCCTTACTTGGACCTTTAAATAGATCAGGAGACTGGAACATATATCTCAGGGAATCATGGTTGCCTTACTCCCAGGAACCTGGGAGAAATGAGGACTTAAGTACTGCCCAGAGTGGACCAGGACTGTGGGGAACACTCCGGCCCCACTACATATGATGAGAATGCTCTGTGTTCAAAATGGATAATGCTCAGCAAGGAGCTGGTATGCCTGTAATCCTAGCTACACAAAAGGCTGAGATCTGAGGATCAAGTTTCAAAGACAGACCTGGCAGGGAAGTCTGTGAGATTCTTATTTCCAGTTAACCATCAAAAAACCAAAAGTGGAGCTGTGGCTTAAATGGCAGAGCACCAGCCTTGAGTGGAAAGAGCTAAGGGACAGTGTCTTAGCCCAGAGTTCAAGTCCCAGTACCAGCACACATGTGTGCACATGTGTGTGTGCATGCATGCGTGCACACATACACACACGCATGCACACACACACAGAATGAGGATGTCACTTGTTGCTGGCTCAGCATCTGGGGCTCCTTGGAATTCCTAATGTGACTCTCATCATGAACTCTTAACCTGGACCCAGACTTCTCATCACAACCCAGTGTCAGTACACCTGAGGTCTGGTAAAGGGTATGGACAGTGAACAGGGTGGGGCTTGTTTGATACTTTGAACCACAGAGCCCTCTGGCTGCTTTTTGGCGGACAGAGCAAGTGGATAGAAGTGTAAAGTGGAGGGCTGGGAAGGTGGCTCAGTGGTAGAGCGCTTGCCTTGCATGCATGAGGCCCTGGGTTCGATTCCTCAGCACCACATAAGCAAAAAAGAAAAAAGCCGGAAGTGGCACCTGTGGCTCAGGTGGTAGAGTGCTAGCCTTGAGCTGAAGAGCTGAGGGACAGCACCCAGGCCCAGCGTTCAGGCCCCACGACCGGGCTCCCCCCCCCCACCAAAAAAAAAGAAGTGTAAAGAGGAGGCGATGTGTTCAGATCCTCATGCCTGATTTAGGCTATGGTGCTGAGGACTGTCTTGGATCCTACAAGGGACATGGGTTAGGGTCTGTTAATGTGACTGCCCACCAGATCTTTCTTTTTCCTCCTCCTTCTCCTTCTCCCCTGCTGCTGCTGCTGCTGCTCCTCCTCCTCCTCCTCCCCCATCTCTTCTTCTCCTGTTTTTCCTCCTTCCCCTCTTCCTCCCTTCCTTCTCCTCCTCTTCCTCCTCTTCCTGGTATTGGGACTTGAACTCAGAGCCTCCTGCTCTTGCTTGAACCTTTTCACTAAAGGTTGATGCTCCACACATTTTGCTGGTGGGAGCCAGTGGTTCACACCTATAATCCCAGCTACTCAGAGAGGCTGAGATCTATGGATCGAAGTTCAAAGCCAACCCCAGACAGCAAAGCCCATGAGACTCTAATCTCCAATTAACTATCAAAAAGCCCAGAAGTGAAGCTTTGGCTCAAGTGATGAGTGTTAGCCTTGAGCAAAAAAGCTCAGGGACAATGCCCAGGTGCTGAGTTCAAGCCCCAGGACTGGCACCAAAACGAAATGAGATGAAATAAAATAAAAGAATCGCACAGATTCATTTACCTAGGCAGGCTTTGAACCTCGATCCTCAGATCTCTACCTCCTGAGTAACTAGGATTGTAGGCATGAGCAACTTTGCACCTGGTCCTGCTGCTTTGGGGCTCAGTTTCCCCCTCTACATCAAGAGCTTGAAGTCTTTGTATTTTTCTCCCAAGATGAGGGTTCAAATCTTTTTTTTTTTTTTTTGGCCAGTCCTGGGGCTTGAACTCAGAGCCTGGGCACTGTCCCTGAGCTTCTTTTTGCTCAAGGTCAGCATTCTACTACTTGAGCCACAGCGCCACCTTCAGCTTTTTCTGTGTATGTGGTACTGAGGAATTGAACCCAGGACTTCATGCATGCTAGGCAAGCATTCTGCCACTAAGCCATATTCCCAGCCCAGGTCAAATCTTACGCCATCCACCGCTCCCAGCCCACTAAGCCACTTTTCCTTGTTGTGTCTGGGATGCTACCCTCCACAGGTACGAGCACTCCTCTGAGTGTCCTCTACTCCTAAATCATCTCTGGCATATCCTGGTTGGCTCTGAGTTCAGATGCACTGAACAAGGACAGAAAGCAGAGGGGGATCCAGCCTGAGGGTCTCTGAAGAGGGTCATTGGTGGATGCTTCTTGTGGAAGGAATAGAGTGGGGGAAAGGAGCCCCTTGTCTCTGTGGCCACATTTCTCCTTACCTGGTTCGATCATATCCTTAATCTGCTACCACCACCACAAGGACTCTGAGGCTGCAGCTGTCCTTTCCTGGATGGCCCAGAGGGAAATACACAGCCAGCGAGTGGTCCACTGATGACCACCCTCTAGTGTAGCCACAGTAAGAACTTCTACTTAGCCAATATCTACTTAACCCTTCATTCTTTTCTTTTCCTTGATTTTTTTTTCTTATGTGCTGGGACTGGGGCTTGAACTCAGGGGTCTGGGTACTGTCCCTTAGCTTTGTCACTCAAGACTGGTACTTTACCACTCGAGCCACAGCTCTATCTCTGGCTTTTTGGTGGTTCATTGGAGATAAGAGTCTCACAGACGGGGCTGGGAAGGTGGCTCAGTGGTAGAGCGCTTGCCTTGCATGTATGAGGCCCTGGGTTTGATTCCTCAGCACCACATAAGCAAAAAGAAAAAAAAAAGCCGGAAGTGGCGCTGTGGTTCAAATGGTAGAGTGCTAGTCTTGAGCTGAAGAGCTGAGGGACAGCGCCCAGGCCCAGGGTTCAGGCCCCACGACCGGACTCCCCACCCCCCCCCCAAAAAAAAAGAGTCTCACAGACTTTCTTGCCTAGACTGGCTTCACATCACAGTCTTCAGATTTCAGACTCCTAAATAGCTGGGATAATCAGCCATGAGCCACTGGTTCCCAGCTGGACATTTCATTTTGACATGCTCATCTATGATACAGTGTATACATAGGATACTCATCTCTCATCCCCCCTCCCTCTAGTGCTTCTATTCTAGCCCACTTAATGGACAATACCCCTTAGTGAGAGAGGCCAGCACTAGACTTGAGAAGTGATTTGCCCAAAGTCCTATAGTAGGTCCAGACTCAGAGAGGGGCAGGCTGGCTCAGGCGATAGGACACACCACCAGATCTTGGATTTGTACACAGATATCTGCTTTGTAAACTTTGTAAACTTTCTCCCAGGCACCCTGGGAGAAAGGCTGGGAGAAGTCATGCGGACATATGCATGGGCTGACAGCTTCTTTGACTCCAGAGTTCAACTGGAGGCAGCGAACCATCTAGAGCAGAAGGACTCACACTGAGTCTCCCCCGCCATACCCACCACTCGCAGAAAGAGCTGGACCTGCTTCAGATCTATCCTTGTGATTTTCAGGGGAATAAGGAGTCTGACTGGTGTGGGATTCTGTAAAAAAAAAAAAAAAGATTCAAGGGGCCACAGATTGTTTGCAGCCAAAATTTCCTGTCTTTGGGATCACACCTTCCAGACAAAAGCTTGGGCTTCTTATCTGCTGCTACACGGTAAGTTCTGGCCTCATGGTAGCTGTAGTGTGATTATTTTAGGAGACTGGGGCACACCTCCTTGGCACTCATGGACACTAAATGGGCACACGGTGTGCTATTCTAGGGGACCCACAGACAGTGGCTAGGCTCTGGGCTGGGGTGGGGGACATAGAAGAATGAAACTAGGTGTGTCATTCCTGGAGCCTCCCACTAGGCAGAGGATGCTCAGCTGCTGGTGGGGGTAGACAGAACACATGAATGGTTTCCCAGGCAGGGTCTCTCTTAGAGTTGAGGTCCTCACTGGACCTCAACTTAGGCCTGGAAACAATCAGGGAAGATTTGGGAGGGCAGAGATGGCATCCAAAGAAAGTAATATCTTGGCCAAAGATCTAGAGTCAGGACAGCCTGTATCTTTTAGGAGGCTGGAAGGAGACACAGGGTTGTTTTCTGAGGCTTGACTTTAGACTGTGCCCTATGGGAGAGGGGCATGGTCTGGGAGTGGCTAAAGTTGGGCCTGACCTTGTTCTTCACCCTACCCTGTGCAGACCAGGTACAGAGCCATGAAGAATCGGTTGGTGATGCTGGGCCTGTTGGCGGTGGTTGTGGTGGCTGTTGTCATTGGCCTCTGCCTTTGGCTGCCCTCCTCTTCCAGGGGATCTGACCATGTGTACCGTAAAGCAGCGGTAGCTGCAGATGCTAAGCGCTGCTCAGAGATTGGGAGGTGAGTGGGACCACCTGATAGGAGGCAAGATGGAGGAGAGCGTCTCCTTGCCCCTCAAAGACTCAGTTTCCCCAACTGTAACTGATCGGTCTAGACAAACACTATTTGGTGTGCTTGGCCTGGCCTTTCTTTGACCTCTTTTTCAAAAAATATTTTTGTTGTTATTGTAAAGGTGATGTAAGGAGGGGTTATAATTAGATAAGTCAGGTGATGAGTACTTTTTTTTTTTTAATAATGTCACCTCTTCCCTCGCTCTGTCCCAGTTTTTCCCTCCCATCTCCACCTACAAGTTGAATTTTCAACATAGTGGCCAGTGAGTACCACTGCTGCCTTTGTTCAGCCTTTGTCCGATTTCTGTGCCTCCTCTTACCCTCTCAACGACAGACAAATGAACAAACAAGACAAAAAAGAAAAGAAAACCTTCTTGTTTCCATTTCTTGGAGTTCATTTTGATGAATATGATTTTATATGATCAGATGCACATAGGTGTTACACCTTTGGGTTCCTTGGCTTCTCTTGCTAACCTCTAGTCAGGAGAGAAGGAATGATGACTTTGAGAACAGGATATTGGTCTCTGAACAGTCAGCTTGGGCCTTCTTGCCCCTCACTCCCACAGTTCTATGAATATCTCTGGATAAATGCTGCTGTTATGTTCTATTTTAGCTATCACACATGATCTACAAAGACCAATGCTTGCTTAAAAGCCAAAAAATGTCACTAATAGAAATCTATTTTCTAGCCAGCTGTGGTGGTTCACTCCTGTCATCCTAGCTACTTGGGAGGTAGAGATCAGAAAGATTTTGATTTGAGGTCAATCAGGCAAAAAGTTCTAAAGGCCAAAGTCTCAACCAGTACCCACCTGTCATCCCATAGATCAGGAAGCATAAATAGGAAGAATGCAAGCCAGGAGCTGGTGGCTCATGCCCATAATCCTAGCTACTCAGGAGGCTGAGATCTGAGGATCACTGTTCCAAGCTAGCCCGGGAAGGAAAGTCTGTGAGACTCTTATCTCCAATTAACCACTAGAAAAACAGAAGTGGCACTGTGGCTCAAGTGGTAGAGTGCTAGCCTTGAGCTGAAGAGCTGAGGGACAGCTCCCAGGCCCAGAATTCAAGCCCCACGTTCAACAACAACAAAAAAACTTTTCCTTTTTTTTCAACTGCCATGTATGCTTGCTTGCTTTAAAAAGAAGAAATAATGTTTCTTTTTTAATTTGGAGTTCATTTTAATATATATTTTATATGCTCAGATATATAGGTATTACAAGAAATTATGTTTTTAAAAAACAAAACTTGCCAGGTGCTGGTGGCTCATGCCTGTAATCCTAGCTACTCAAGAGGCTGAGAAGCCAGCCTGGACAGGAATGTCCATGAGACTCTTATCTCCAATTAACCACCAGAACACTGGAAGTGGCGCTGTGGCTAAAAGTGGTAGAGTGCTACCCTTGAACAAAAAATGCTTAGGGACAGCTCCCAGGCCCCAAGTTCAAGCCCCACAACCGAAAAACAAAAGAACAAGAACAACAACACCAACAAAAAACACCAAAAATTTATGCCAGGTGCTGGTGGCTCACGCCTGTAATCTTAGCTACTCAGGAGGCAGAGATCTGAGGATCACAGTTCAAAGCTAACCTTGGTAGGAAAGGTCATCAGACTCTTATCTCCAATTAACAGAAAAAAAAAAAAAGCCAGGGGCTGGGAAGGTGGCTCAGTGATAGAGTGCTTGCCTAGCATGCATGAGGCTCTGGGTTCAATTCCTCAGCAACACATAAGCAGAAAAAGCCAGAAGTGGCGCTGTGGCTTAAGTGGTAGAGCACTAGCCCTGAGCTGAAGAGCTGAGGGACAGTGCCCAGACCCAGAGTTCAGGCCCCACAACCGACCAAAAAAAAAAAAAAGCCAGAATTGAAGCTATGACTTAAAGTAGAAGATCACTAGCCTGGAGCATTAAGGCTCAGGGACAGCATTTAGGTACCGAGTTTAAGCCCCAGGACTGACCAAAAAAAAAACAAAACAAAACCAGTCTGGTGGTACACACTTGTAATCTGAGTACTTAGGAGGCTGAGGCAGGAGGCTGTGCCTCTGATCATATAAAATGATCAGCTGGGTGCCAGTGGCTCACACCTGTAATCCTAGCTACTCAGGAGGCTATTTGAGGATTGTGGTTCAAGGCTAGCCAAGCAGGTAAATCTGTGAGACTCTTTTTTTTTTTTTTTTTTTGTCGGTTGTGGGGCTTGAACTCTGGGCCTGGGCGCTGTCCCTCAGCTCTTCAGCTCAAGGCAAGCGCTCTACCACTTGAGCTACAGCGCCACTTCCGATTTTCTGGTGGTTTATTGGAGATAGGAGTCTCACGGTCTCTCCTGCCCGGGCTGGCTTTGAACCACGATCCTCAGATTTCAGCCTCCTGAGTAGCTAGGATTACAGGCGTGAGCCACCAGCGCCCAGCTCTGTGAGACTCTTATCTCTGATTAACCACCAGAAAACCGGAAGTGGTGCTGTGGCTGAAGTGGTAAAGCCCTCACCTTGAGCTGAAGAGTTCAGGGACAGTGTCCAGGCCCAGAGTTCAACCCTCATGACTGACCAAAAAAGGCAGTTATCAAAATGAAAAAAAAAAAAAAGTTCAAGGCCATTTAGACCGGCCTGAGCTGGTTTCATATACTGAGGTTGTCTCCAAACAAACAAACCTTAGCATAAACTCCTCCACTTTTCTTTGTGCAGAATGACTAGGAGGAAATGAGCAGGTAGGTGGTAGAATAGGCTTGGGGACTGGAGAGCTTCAGGACTCCCCTTCCCACATGCTGCTGACAGGGACATGCTGCTGGAGGGCGGCTCAGCAGTGGATGCAGCCATCGCTGGGTTGCTGTGCATGGGACTCATGAATGCACACAGCATGGGCATTGGGGGCGGCCTCTTTCTCACCATATACAACAGCACCACACGTGAGTGTCTGGGGAAGGGGAGGGTGGGCGGCATGGGTGCCCATCTGTATCCTTGGGCTTGGTATCCTTGTGGACTTGGGCTGGGGTACAGCATAACTGGATGACCCCTGGGCTCCCTTGGTAGGAGGGGTTGGGGTTGGGGAAGGTGTCTTCTTACCTACTTGCTTCTCTTTCCAGGAAAAGTTGAGATCATCAATGCTCGTGAGGTAGCTCCTCGGCTGGCCCATGAAAACATGTTCAATGACTCCAAACAGTCTGAAGAAGGTAAGCTGCCTCATGAGCTCAGGATGTGGGGCTAAGCCATGGTGTCCCCATGGAGAAGTTGCTTCATCTACAGAATCATGCACCTGTCCAACGTCTGGTGACAGCTGTAGTAGCTCTCCTGTCCCTTCATGGTGCCGTGACACCCTCCCATACTGAATACACAAACCATCATTGTGCCATTTCTTTACTTCATGTTATCAGCAGCATCATCAGCATCAGCATCATCATTTTGTGCCAGTACTAGGGCCTGAATTCAGAGCCTTGTGTTCTTCCTTAGCTTTTTCATTGAAGCTCAGGGACAGTGTCCAGGCCCAGAGTTCAAGCCCCAGAAACAGCAAAAACAAACAAACAAACAAAAGCATTCCTCAGATCTCAGGGTCCTTAATAGCTAGGATTATAGGCATGGCCACTGGCACCCAGCCTGTCATTTCTGCTCAGGCTCCTCCAGAGTTGTACATGGAGGAAATCCATCATGGCTGATCCTTTATATTCACTAGTTCCGTATCCATAGGTTCTGTGTCTGTATTGAACATTACAGACTGTTACTCTGGTTCCCTAAATGATACAGTATGGCAACTATTTACATACTATTTGCTCTGGATTAAATACACTAACCAAGCTGGTGACTCACACTTTTAATCATAGCTATTCAGGAGGCTGAGATCTAAGAATGGTGGTTCAAAGCCAGCCCAGGTAGATGAGACTCATCTTTTTTTTTTTGGCAGTTGTGGGGTTTGAACTCTGGGTCTGGGCACTGTCCCTTAGCTCTTCAGCTCAAGGCTAGTGCTTTACCACTTGAGCCACAGTGCCACTTCTGGTTTTCTGGTGGTTTATTGGAGATAAGGGTCTCATGGACTTTCCTGCCCGGGCTGTCTTTAAATGATGATCCTTAGATCTCAGCCTCCTGAGTAGCTAGGATTACAGGCTTGAGCCAGTGCCTGCCTGAGACTCATGTTTAATTAAACACAAAAAACGGAAAGTGACTATGTGGCTCAAAATGGTAAAGTGCTAGCCTTGAGCAAAGGAGCTCAGGGATAGCACCTAGGCCCAGAGTTCAAGCCCCAGGATTTGCAAACAAACAAACAAACACTGTAACCATAGTATGACTAGAAGTAACATGAGGACCAGTTCCTGGAAAGTCTGTGAAACTCTTATCTCTAATTAACCACCAAAAAAGTCTAGAAGTAGAGCTGTGGCTCCAGTGGTAGAACATCAACCTTGAGCAAAAAAGCTAAGGAGCCCAGTGGCACCAGCATCTCACTCCTATAATCCTAGCTACTTAGCAGGCTGAGGTCTGAGGATTGGGATTCAAAGCCAGCACTTAGGCAGTAAGGTTCATGAGGCTCTTTCCAATTAACCATAAACAGAAGTGGAGCTGTGGCTCAAGGGATAGAACACTAGCCTTGAGCACAAAAGCTGAGGGACATTACCGAGGCTGAGTTCAAGCTCCAGGACTAGAAGAAGAAGAAAAATCTAAGGGATAGCACCCAGACACTGAGTTCAAGCCCAGCACCAGCACACACACACACACACACACACACAGAGTACAGGACAATGTAGATGGGTAATATGTAACTACAACCTCATTTTCTATAAGGGACTTTAGCATTCATGGACTTTGGCATTCTTTTTTGTTGTTGTTGTTGGTCATAGGGCTTAAACTCTGGGCCTGGGCACTGTCCCTCAGCTCACCAGCTCAAGGCTAGCGCTCTACCACTTGAGCCACACCGCCACTTCCAGTTTTTTGGTAATTAGTTGGAGATTAAGAGGCTCATGGACTTTCCTGCCTGGGCTGGCTTTGAACTGTGATCCTCAGATCTCAGCCTCCTGAGTAGCTAGGATTACAGGAGCACCTGGCTATTTTTTTTAAAAAATATATACTTTGAAAAATATAGAATGTGTAGAAATGAAATTGCCCAGGAGTATGGGAATGCTGGAATCTTACAGACTTAGCATCCTGTGGATGCTTGGAATTTACTCCCTTAACTTGAACTTCTTTTTTTTTTTTTTCCTGGTCGTGGGGCCTGAACTCGGCCTGGACACTGTCCCTCAGCTCTTCAGCTCAAGGCTAACGCTCTACCACTTGAGCCTCAGTCCTACTTCCGGCTTTTTCTGCTTATGTGGTGCTGAGGAATCGAACCCAGGGCCTCATGCGTGCAAGGCGAGCACTCTACCACTGAGCCACCTTCTCAGACCCTCTTTTTTTTTTTTTTTTTGGTTGGTTGTGGGGCCTGAACTCTGGGCCTGGGCACTGTCTCTCAGCTCTTCAGCTCAAGGCTAGCTCTCTACCACGTGAGTCACAGTGCCCCTTCTGGCTTTTTCTGTTTATGTGGTGCTGAGGAATGGAACCCAGGGCCTCATGCATGCAAGGCAAGCACCCTACCACTGAGCCACCTTCCCAGCCCAACTTGAACCTCTTCAGTCCCTCTTCCAGCATCACACTTTGTTCCTAAAACCCAGGTACAGAACAAAGGCAAACAATATAGTTGGGTGGGCACATTCCATGTGGCGAGGAAGAAGAGGCTGAGGCCACAGACACCAAGGGCCTTTTGCAGTGGAGATCACAGAGCTGGTGGCTGGTGGGTAGGATTTTTACTTAGGATAGTGTCAGAGGCAGGGCAGGGTAAGAGGAGTCATGTGGCATCTCAAGGAAGACAAGGATGACTGAGTGATCCAGATGGAATAAGCAGAGGTAACATTTTGCAGGGTACCACCGAAGCTGCTAAAAGAAACCCAGGAGGATGAATATATGGCATTGGAAAAAACCGCTTAAGTAGGTTGGGACCTCATAGGTCACCTCAGAGTGAGGTGAGAAGTCCAGGCTGGTGTACAAAGGGGCAAGGAAACTCTGAGACTCAGCAGGAGGTCACTCAAATAATCCAGAGACAGTAGAGGCTGGTTGGCAGTAACTCGTGCTGAAAGAGGAAGCCTGTAATTTGTTGTTTGGTTGAGATGTGTACATGGAAAGTCTGTGCCCAGAGACATATAGGGCTGTCAGGGAGGGGGGTTGAGCAGGGATGCCAGGAATGTAGTTTGGGGCAGGTTAAGTTTGAGATACCTGTTCCAAGCTGGCAGGTGGATACTTGGGTCTGCTAGTCAGGCCAGAGGATACATTTAAAAGTTTGTCAGTTCATAGGTGGAACCTGAAACATGGAGCTGGAAACACCACCAAGACAGAGAGGGAAGATGGTAGGAGATAGGGAAGAAGGCAGAAGGGATAAGGAGAACCAGGTGAGTGTGACACAAAGGTAGTTCAGAAAAGAGCGATGGAAAGTCTGAGGCGGACAGACGTGGTAGTGCATCCCTGTAATCCCAGTACCTGGGAGGCTGAGAAAGGAGGATTGAAAGCTCAAGGTCAGATAAGACTTCAGATTGGAACTCTTATCTCAAAAAAAAAAAAAAAAAAAAAAGACAGCTGGGTTCTGATTGCTCTTGCCTGTCATCCTAGCTTCTCAGGAGGCTGAGATCTGATTGTGGTTCGAAGTCAGCCCAGGCAGGAAAGTCCACGAGACTCTGATGTCCAATTAACCACCAAGAAGCTAGAAGTTGAGCTATGCCTCAAGTGGCGGAGTGCTAACCTTGAGTGAAAAAGTTCAGGCACAGTACTCAGGCTCTGAGTTAAGCCCTAGGACTGTCACAAAACAACAACAAACAGCCCACGGCTCATTAGTGGGCTTGGCACGCAGGGTATCATGAGACCTTGATTGCTCTGAGGTTAGAAGAGGATTTCTTTTGGGGAGAGAGTGGGGAAAACAGTTTTAAACTCAAGGCTTCAAGCTTGCTAGCCAGTTTTGTTTTGCTTTTTTTAATCACTGAACCATGCCCCCAACCTGATCCTTTTACACTAATCCTTTCAAATGGAATCTTGGTTTTTGGCAAGCACCTGGACCACGAGCATCCCATTTTACACTTATACTTCTGTGTAAGTCAGCTAGAGCAGGAAAATCCATGAGACTCTTCTGCATAATTGACCAGCAAAAAGACAGCAATGGGGGTGTGGCGCAAGTGGTAGAGCACTTATCTAGAGCAAAAAAGCTAAGAGTTCAAGCCCCAGTACCAACACACACACACACACACACACACACACACACACACACACACACACACACACACACACACACAAGTGGCCTAGAGTGAGAGATGGGAGAATCTGTTTTCCCTCTGGCCTCTCTGGGTAACTGTGGACCATGTACAGGCAAATGTGGAGGCACTTTGGGGACACATAATTTCTGGACAGCAAAACCCAGTACATGGTCCACCAGCTCCCCATCCTGTGTCCTGGGAAACACCCCTAGTCAATCTGAATGCTTGCCCACAGATGATCATAAAATTCCTTTTTGTTGGGCTGGGAGTGTGGCTGAGTGGTAGTGTGCTTGCCTAGCCTGTGTGAGCTCCTGGGTTTGAATAGCCAGCACCATATATGCACAGCCCCTTTCCTTCTATGCCCTAAAATGACACAGAAGGTACCTGGGATGTTGCCTTAGAAAGTCCCGTATGAGGTTGGGATGTAGCTCAGTGGCAAAGCACTTGCCTAGCAAGTGCGACGTCCTGGGTTCGGTCCCCAGTACCAAAAAAAAAAAAAGACAAAGCTGGGCACTGGTGGCGCATGCCTGTAATCCTAGCTACTCAGGAGGCTGAGATCTGAGGATCACGGTTCAAAACCAGCCCAGGGAGGAAAGTCTGTGAGACTCTTATCTCCAATAAACCACCAGAAAACCAGAAGTGGCGCTGTGGCTCAAGCGGTAGAGCGCTCGCCTTGAGCTAAAGAGCTGAGGGATAGCATCCAAGCTAGAGTTAAGCCCCACAACCGACCAAAAAAACAAAGCAAAACAAAGAGTCTCGTATGTCTTCTGCTTGGGGGCATTACTGTTACTCTCTCTCCTTCCAGGTGGGTTATCTGTGGCAGTTCCTGGTGAGATCCGTGGCTATGAGTTGGCCCACCGGCGGCATGGACGGCTTCCATGGCATCGCCTCTTCCAACCTAGCATCCAGCTGGCTCGAGAGGGCTTCCCAGTGGGCAAGGGCCTGGCAGGGGCCCTGAAAAGAAAACAGGATGTCGTTGAACAGACACCTGCCCTGTGGTAGGTCTGCAAGGACTGGCCTGTCTTGGAGCAGAGTCAGGGCAGGTGTGGCTTGAGTGATATGGGACAATTGGACCCCCAAGGGACACCTGTGAGGCTCTGTCCATTTGTTGCTTTGTTCAAACAAGTGGATGGGTGGATGGGGTGATCTGGCCTAGTCTGCCCCATCTGCTACATCATGTGACCCGCCCCTCCCTCCCCCAGTGAGATTTTCTGCCGCAATGGGAAAGTGCTCCAGGAAGGAGATATAGTGACCATGCCACGGCTGGCTGACACCTATCAGACACTGGCCGAAGAGGGCCCCCAGGCCTTCTACAACGGGAGCCTCACTGCTCAGATTGTAAAGGACATCCAGGAGGCTGGTGAGTGAGCATTTTGGGGGTCCTGAGTGAGGAACCCCACAGTGGGAACTCTGAGCCAGGATCCAGACTCTGAAGTCCTTTTGGCCTGTCTGGTCCGGGCATTGGCTTCAGGGTGTTCTTGGCACGGGAACATCATGGATAGGCCACGTAAGTCTTCAGCTCCTGGTTCCATCACGGAGGAAGGAAAGTCTCTGGCAGGTGAATGAAGAGATAGGCAGAATGCTAGGCTAGGGAAGCACTAGCGTGCCGCCCATGGCTCCAGGAAGATCCGAGAGGACATATCGTAAGAGGTGGCAGCTGGGCTGCAGATGGCAGCCCAGTCAAGGGAGAGAGTACAAGTACTATCTGACTGAGTAGAAGCTTGGAGTAAGGCCAGGAGGGATGTGGGAAAGCTTTGTTCACTGGGAGATCACAGGATGAACATGAGCTTTTACAAGTACCAGAGGGCCTCTGTGGGGCAGGCCCCAAGGGTGACCATTTTCTTGTTACTTTTGTCTGGGTTTTATGGAGGAGGGTGATTAGCACATTGACCTTTCAGCCAACTCTATTTGGAGCTGGTTCCCTGAAGAATTAAGAGCCTTCCTCCCTCTCTCCCTCCCTCCCTTGTCCCCTTTATCCACTAATCATTAATCAAGGGAGGAGGGGCCTGGGGGGGGCAGGGAGAGCAGATGGAAGTAGGTATTCTGTACTTGCAAAAGGCTCTGTGGAGAGGAAAGCAAGTAGGCCAGGAAGCCAATGAACTGAGCAGATTGAGGGGTGTCTGGCCTGGCCTGGCCATGGGTGGTAAGGGAGAGCAGACAGCCTGAGGCCTTAGCTTGGTGGTTATGTGGCTTTTTCTGGTGGTACAGCCCTTACCTCCTTCTACCCAATGGTACAACTCCTGGTCCCTTTCCATGTCTGCCCCACCCCCACCTCTGCCATTAGTGTATCCTTGGCTTGCTCCATGGTTCAACCTCCATGGTGGAAGCCAGTCCCCACATAATGCAGCCCTGCTGTTCCTCGTGGCCCAGCCCGATCCTCATGTCCATCAAGCTGCTGTCCCTTTGCAGGAGGCATTATGACAGTTGAGGACCTGAACAACTACCAAGCAGAGCTGATTGAGCACCCGTTGAGCACCAGCCTTGGGGACTCAGTGCTGTATGTGCCCAGTGCTCCTCTCAGTGGGCCTGTGCTGATTCTAATCCTGAACATTCTCAAAGGTGAGCGGCCCCACCATAGCCCTGCTGAGAGGTCTGAGACATACTGCCTGCTGCGGCTTTTCCCTTTCCATGCTCTATCCCTGCTGTATCCTTGTCTTCTTGGTTACCATCTTTTCCTTTACTGAGTGTGGGATGTGCTGTGTCCTACTGCATGGCTCCCTTAGGGGGCAGTGTGGAGTCCCCATGTTATCCATACTAGAAGCTGGAAGAGGAAGGAAGACAAGAAGGAGGGAAAGGGGAAGGAGGAGCTTGGAAGAAAAGGAGGAGAAGGAAGAGGGAGTGGAAAAAGGGCAAAATGAAGATGAGGAAGTAGAGGAAAAGGGGTGGAGGAAGATTGGGTGGGGGAAGAGGAAGAAGAAGAAGAGTAGATGGGAGGGATAGAGGTGCTGGAGTTCAGGGCAGGGGGACTTGGTTCAGAGGGTCCTTCTGCCAGGTGCTGCTGGCTCACACCTATAATCCTAGCTACTCAGGAGGCTGAGATCTGAGGATAGAGATTTGAAGACAGCCCAGGCAGGAAAGTCCCTGAGACTTTGATCTATAATTAACCACTACTGTTAAAAAAAAAAAAAAGTAATAATAACACCACCACCACCACTACTGCTGCTGCTGCTACTACGATGACGACTACGATGACTACTAACTAAAGCCAAAAGTAGAACTGTGACTCAAGTAGTAGAAAGGTTCAAGTACTGGAAGACAGACTATTCATGGAGGACAATGACCAGGAGTCATCTTTCAGCAATAAAACTAAGGGGCAGCATCTAGGCCCTGAGATCAAGTTCCAGTATAGGCATGTACACACACACACACACACACACACACACACACACACACACACACACACACACACACACACACACACACACACACACACACACACACACACACACACACACACACACACACACACACACACACACACACACACACACACACACACACACACACAAGAAACCAAAACCAAAAAGAAGAAAACAACTATAAAAAGACAGTGCTAAGTCAGGCCCCCATGGCTCACCCTTGTAATCCTAGCTACTCAGGAGACTGAGATCTGAGGTTTATTTATTTATTTTTGCCAGTCAATCCTGGAGCTTGAACTCAGGGCCTGGGCACTGTTCCTGAGCCTCTTTGTGCTCAAGGCTAGTACTTTACCAGTTGAGCCACAGCTCAACTTCTGGCTTTTTCTGTTTATGTGGTATTGAAGAATCAAACCCAGGGCTTCATGCATACTAGGCAAGTACTCTACCACTGAGCCACCTTCCTGGCTCAGTTTGCCAGGCCAGGCGCTGGTGGCTCACACCTGTAATCCTAGCTATTCAGGAGGCTGAGATCTGAGGATCATGGTTCAAAGCCAGCCCAGGCAGGAAAGCTCATGAGACTCTTATCTCCAATTAACCACCAGAAAACCAGAAGTGGCACTGTGGCTCAAGTGGTAGAGTGCTCACCTTGAGCTGAAGGGCTGAGGGACAGTGCCCAGACCCAGAATTCTAAGCCCCATGATGGACAAAAAAAAAAAAAAAAGAGTATACTGCTGGTAATATAAGTAATCACCTGTGACTTTCTAGACCTTGGAATCTGGTGTTGAGTGCATGAGGCCCAAGCTGTGGACCCCTTGTCTTAAGAGTTTTCTGAAGTGGGTACTGCTGTTGGTTATGAAGTGTCTCCTTTCTAAGAGGGCTGTTCAACATGGCTCAGGGTGATATCAATCTTCTGAGCCCTCTGTGCCCCTGGGGCCTGTCAGTGTGTACTTGGCTCTGATCGATCAGGGTACAACTTCTCTCTGGAGAGTGTGAAGACACCTGAGAAGAAGGGTCTGACATATCACCGCATCGTAGAGGCCTTCCGGTTTGCCTATGCCAAGAGGACCCTGTTGGGAGACCCCAATTTTGTTGATATGACTCAGGTAAGAGCCTGGCCCACAGTTGAGGAGAAACTTGCCATAGAGATGCTGAGTGGGGGTCTCAGGACTCCCCCGCCTCATGTTTATTTTTCGAATCAGTTCCTGCCTTACACTTGAGTTGTAGACCTACTATGTGCTGGAATAGACTGGTAACTCTAAGCCCCAGCCTTTGCTCTATGCACCTCATCTGAGCTGGGGAAAAAACAGACTTGACAACAGATAACTGGTGCCCACTTCTGGCTGAACTACTTCAGGGGCCTTTGTACATGCTAAGCTCTTGAGGTGAGAAACGCATGGGGCAGTCTTGTAGTTTTCAGGATTGCTGTGGATGATGTGCAGGAAGTTGAAGACCCAGTGAGCAGAGGCCTCAGCGGTCTGCTCCCTGGTCCTACTAAGAAACGAATGCTTCTCTGATCTCTACCCTTGGCTTGGTATCACCTGGCTGACTCATTTGTCAGGTACCTCAGCTCTATACTAGGCCTTCACTGAGGCCTCCTTTCATCCCTTTCTGCCAGGGGCCCGCATGACCTTTTTCACCTACTTGGATGCCCTGCCTTCAGGGGCAGACTTGCAGGGATGCCCCCCCCCCCCCCGCCCCAATGACTTGGGACCAGCAGGAGGGGCCTCCTTTCTCCCTGGCATCTTCTCTTTTTCTGGTGGACATTGAGCAGTCAGTCCTCACATTTCTGCAAACAATGATCTGGTATCTTATCTCTCTGAGGGACAGGAGCCACCCCATTCTGCCCACCTCTGCCCTCCCTTTCCCTCCTCAATAAGTCTGGCCTTCTCTTCACTCTCTGGCTCAGGACACCATTCTCATAAGGATTGTTTTTGCCTCTCTCAGGTTCCATTTATATTCTCTTTTTTTTGGGGGGGGGGTCTGGTTGTGGGGCCTGAACTCTGGGCCTGGGCGCTGTCCCTCAGCTCTTCAGCTCAAGGCTAGCGCTCTACCACTTGAGCCACAGCACCACTTCCGGCTTTTTTCTTTTTGCTTATGTGGTACTGAGCAATTGAACCCAGGGCCTCATGCATGCAAGGCAAGCGCTCTACCACTGAGCCACCTTCCCAGCCCTCCATTTATATTCTCAAGAGAGAGACCCACAGTTCAACGTTCTGCTCCCTTCCACACACTCCCACCCCTCTCGGTGTGCCAAGAATGGAATCCAGCCTCTCACATGTTAGGCAAGCACTCTAGCTTAGAACCACATCCCTGGGACCATTTTCTCTCCCTTCAGACCTGGTCTATCCTTGCTCAACCCACACAATCCCAGATCTTCACATCCAACCTCATTTTTGCCTTTGGTTTCTCTCAGTAGCATCCTACACAGTTCACTACACATTCTTCCATTTTAAAAATTAATGTGTGTACATGTGCACTAGTAGTACTGGGGCGTAAACTCAGGGCCTGGGCACTGTCCCTTAACTTTTCCACTTAAGGCTGGTGCTCTGCCACTTGAGCCACAGCTCCACTTTCAGCTATTTGGTGGTTAATTGAAAATAAGAGTCTCATGGACTTTCCTGTGCAGGCTGGCTTCAAACTTCAATCCTAAGATCTTAGCCTTCTGGGTAGCTAGGATTACAGGTGTCAGCCACTGGCACCTGGGTACTTTTTCTTTTTTACATTTTAGACACAAAAATTTACAAAATGAGTTAGGCACCAGTTGAAGCCAGCCTGCACAAGAAAGTCCATGAGATTTATCTCTTACCAGCAAAAAAGCAAGAAGTGGAGCTGTGGTTCAAATGGTAGAGCACTAGCCTTGAGCAAAAATGCTAAGAGATAACACCCAAGCCTTGATTCAAGCCCCAGTACTGGCACACATGCACAAAAATGTCCTTTAATGGCACCATCCCTGTGGCCCATTTTCTCCAACTAGGCTCTGCCTTCCACAGTTCCACCACCTCCAAGAGTCCATTTAAATTTTGAATCCATGCATGCATCGAACCCCTGGATTAGATGACATCACAATCCAACAGCCTCTGGAAATGCCCTCACAGACATGCCCAGATTAGTGTGCTTTATTAATTTAGGCAGCTCTCAACCCAATCAAGGTTGATAACTGAGATTAACCATACATTTTTTCTGGTCTTTTAACTTACCAAAGACCCTGTTGGATATATATAGCCAGTCCTGGGGCTTGAGCTCAGGTCCTGGGCACTGTCCCTGAGCTCCTTTTTGCTCAAGGCTAGCACTCTACCACTTGAGTCACAGCGCCATTTCCAGCTTTTTCTGTGTATATGGTAATGAGGAATTGGACCCAGGGCTTCATGCATGCTAGGCAAACACTCTACCACTAAGCCACATTCCCAGTCCTTTAGCTATTGCTTTTTAAGTTCCAAAACCTAGACAACTGTCAGCATAGCCCATATCCTGGTGTTGTGCTCCTATGAGCAAATTCAGCTTTCCCTGGATTTCTGAGTCTATACAGGGGGCATCTACAAAGCCTCTGGCATTTTCTTTGTTAGGCCTCCTGGGGCCCTTCATCCCTCTTTCCATCTTTTCTCTCTGTCTTCCTTTGCCACCACTTTGGGGCTAGATTTATTGCTTCTATCAGCCCCATAGGTGAATTCCATACATGCACATCATGCTCATGAGCCCATCTACCTGAGCCATGCTCTAAAGTGTCTGATGGGCCTATGTTCAAGGTCAGTCTCCTGACTGTCCCCTATCTGCAGTGTTTACTACCCAGTGAACAGCTATTCTGGGCTTAAAGTTGCAAGGGCATCCTCTATTATTATTTTTCTTCCAGCTGGATGAGCCATCTCGTGTGTGTGTGTGTGTGTGTGTGTGTGTGTGTGTGTGTGTGTGTGTGTATGAACTCACACACACCATGGATTTAAAGCCTGAAGGCTATCCTTTAGTTTTTGTTTTGTTTTGTTTTGTTTTGTTTTGTTTTTAGCTCAAGGCTGATGCTTTACCTCTTGAGCTACAGCTCCATTTCCAGCTTTTTGGTGATTAGTTGGAGATAAAAGGGTCTCCTAGACTGTCCTTCCCCAGCTGTCTCCAAATCCTGACCCTCAGATCACAGCCTCCTAAGTAGAATTACAGGCGTGAGCCACCAGCTCCTGGCATGAGATGAGCCATCTACATGTCACCTGGTTCTCCATAGCCTGCTCTTTACTCCCTACACGACCACCACAGGGACCCTGAGAAAATGCTCCCCAGCATGTTTACTCCTCTACCAATGCTTGTCAGTCCTTAGAGGAGTTAAGAAACCCTTACAGAAATAATGAACCCCAAGCCAGCATCTTCAAATTTTCTCTCCCTTCATCTCAGTCACTACTGGAAACACCGCCCTGTTCATCCTGCCCCAGCGCCTTTGTATTTGCCCTTTAGGCCTCCTACTGGACTCTTTTCAGCTATCTGTTCTAAAGAAGCCCTCCCTAACCACACTGCCTATCCCTCATTCTTCTCTTTCATTTTCTCTGCCTTCCTATTACTAGAACTTACCCTGCCTGTTCCCTTCCAATTTCTCATCTCTGGGCATGCAACACAAGCTCTGTAAATAATTGCATGAATGAATCACTGGGAGGATGAGAGTCTAAAAGCCTGAGGGGGCAGACAACAGACATTCATAATGATTGGAATGCAACCAAGAGATGGGGTCATACAAGCCACTGTGTGAGGTGCTGAGTCTGCTTTCCTGTCTGTGTCCTGGAAAGCCCCCGAAGTTTTAGGATGCAAGAGGATTGTGATCAGACCCATGGTCAGGGGATTCCTGGGACCTGCTCGAACAACCCTGTGCCCCCTCTCCGCGCTCCCTTTCCACCTCCTTAGGCCAGCTCTGGGGTCTCGGCAGGTCATTCGCAACATGAGCTCTGAGTTCTTCGCTGCCCAGCTCCAAGCTCGCATCACTGACAGCACCACTCACATGGCTTCGTACTATGAGCCTGAATTCTACAATCCGGATGATGGGGGCACCAGCCACTTGTCGGTGGTCTCAGAGGACGGCAGTGCTGTGTCAACCACCAGCACCATCAATCTCTAGTAGGGGCTGTGGGGCCAGTTGGTACAGGGTCAGAGGTGGTGGGCTAGAGGCTATCTTCATCCCATGAAAGGACTCCCACTTTTATGGTGGGTAATAGGTCCCACCTTGGTAGCTTAGCCTCACAGGGAGTGGGCTTGGCTGGGGTGGATGGGGAGGAGGGACCGGGCAGGGCCAGGCTGGTTGCTCACAACTATCTACCTACTTCCCCTTGCAGCTTTGGCTCTAAGATCCTTTCCCGGGTCAGTGGCATCCTGTTCAATGATGAGATGGATGACTTTAGCTCACCTAACTTCACGAATCAATTTGGAGTGTTCCCATCACCAGCCAATTTCATCAGACCAGGTGCAGGATAAGGGTCCCGGGGAGTTTGTGTTGGCAGGGGCTGGCATCCTGAGCAAGGAGCTGACTGGCATCTCTGTTCACTCTATGGACCATAGGGAAGCAGCCATTATCATCCATGTGTCCATCCATTATTGTGGGTCCGGATGGGAAAGTCCAGATGGTGGTGGGAGCCTCTGGGGGTACACAGATCACCACATCCACTGCACTGGTATGTGTCCCCTACCTGTCCTCCCTCCCCCTGCCCCTGGGCCACACTGAGTCCCTCACCATGTCCCACTGCCAGGCTATCATTTACAACCTGTGGTTCGGCTATGATGTGAAGCGGGCAGTGGAGGAGCCCCGGCTGCACAATCAGCTTTTGCCCAACACCACAACTGTGGAAAAACACATTGATCAGGTAGGCTGTGAGGTGGGGAAACTGAGACATGATGTGGGCTTTTAAGGCCTTCTGTGCTGGAGGGTTATTTCTGATGGACATAATGGAGCCCCTTATGGACTCATAAACCTGAGTACTCCCACTTTGCTCTTTCCACCCACCAAGCACATCTGGCTTTGCACGCGTGTGTGTGTGTGTGCGCACGCGCGCGTGCGCGCGTGCTTGTGCTGGGGCTTGAGCTCAGAAACTAGGTGCTGTCCTTTAGTCTATTTGCTCAAGGCTGGCACTCTACCACTTGAGCCACAGCTCCACTTCCAACTTTTGGGTGGTTAATTGGAGGTAAGTTCCACAGACTCTCTGCCCAGACTTGCTTCAAACCTCCATCACATCTCAGTCCCCCAAGTAACTAGAATTACAGGTACCTAGAAACCATCTGGCTTTGTAAGGCCTCTAATCCACAGAGTGGCCCTGCTGAGGCCTCCTTCTCCCCTGTCTCCTTCCCCTAGGCTGTGGTTGAAGCCCTGAAAGCCCGGCACCACCATATCGAGGTCACTTCTACCTACATCGCTGTGGTCCAGGCCATTGTCCGAACAGCTAGTGGCTGGGCAGCCGCCTCAGATTCCAGGAAAGGTGGAGAGCCAGCTGGCTATTGAATGCTTGGATGAACAAGACTGATCAGAAACCTAGGGACAAGAATCGCGACAGATCCAAGAGTAGGACTTTGGAAGACATGCTCTTTCTGAGAGTGGCAGAACAATATAAAATAAATGGAGACTGCAGTGCTGGCCTCTGGGAAGCCTGAGTGGCAGGCTCCCCGCTCCTTGGGCCTGAGTGTCTTGTGTATGAAATGGAATTCTCTGGTTGGGGAAGAATGGAAAACTGGAAACTAGAGATCTTTGCACTGTGAGTGCTGGAGTTATCCTTAACAGTTTAGTAGGGGGAGAGCAAAGTATGTGGGTAAGTTGAAGGGTGGAGGATGAGACAGGCAGGCCATTATTAAGCTCTGTCCTTCCTCGCTATGAGCCCCAGGACCAGACATTCCTTCCTTGATCTGGATAGCACTTCTGAGTATTGCCCACCAGGGGGAGCCCCAACCCCGGTATTGCTGGGGAAGACTAGCAGAACCTCAGGATAAGTAGTTTCTGAGCCCCCCCCCCCCCCCCCCCCCCCCCCCCCCCCCCCCCCCCGCCCTAGAAGTTAAGGGTGAAACTGAAATTTGAGGAGTGAAGATTGGGCGAGAGGCTGAAGCAAAGCTTCTTGGTAAGAGACACGCCCAGGGATCACTCACCAAACACAAACTCAGTGTGAAGCCATGCTTTCTATGTCAGCAGCTCTAAGGGGAGGAGTCCAATTACCACAACAGCAAGCTAGTGAACTGGAGAAGATCTGCAGCTCCCCTACGGAGAAAGAGCCCAGAGGGGTCTAGAAAAACACTGCTAGGCCCCTTATCTGGGGGGGGGGAGGGCAACCTTCCTCTCTAATCTAATAACCCCTTCCCAACACTGTAATCCCTGAGGCTGGTGGTGATTGGTGGAGGTTTGGGATGAGGTCACAGTTTGGCTGATAATCACCTTTGGCAAGTGACAAGTAGAGGGCCCTAAGGAACACAGGCTGGTGGAGAGGGTTGGCAAACTGGAAAACCTGATTTCTTTCCAACAGGCAATGGGAATTGGGTCTTCAGGCTTCATCCAGGGTCTAACACTAAAGCCTAGTGGGTTCTCTGGGAAAGAGACAGAGGCTGGGTAGTGGGGTGTGGCAGTCACTCCTGAATCTTTAGTCTAAAATGAAAGGCCGGGGCTGGGAAGGTGGCTTAGTGGTAGAGCGCTTGCCTTGCATGCCTGAGGCCCTGGGTTCAATTCCTCAGCACCACATAAGTAAAAAGAAAAAAGCCGGAAGTGGTGCTGTGGCTCAAGTGGTAGAGCGCTAGCCTTGAGCTGAAGAGCTGAGGGACAGTGCCCAGGCCCAGAGTTCAGGCCCCACGACCGGACCCCCCAAAAAAATAAATAAATAAAATAAAAAATAAATAAAAGGAAAGGCCATGGCCCCATTTGCATGGAGAAGACTGAGATCTGTTTTAGGTCTCACAGCTACCAGAGAGTGGAAGACGGAAACAGCACTCACTGCTCCAACGTGCTGGTGGATGAATCCAGGTTCCCCAGGCTTCATGGGGCTTAGTCCCAGACAAGTTCAGGGATGGGGGAGCTGAAGATCTCTCTTTTCATCCCATCTTCTCCTCCGTCACTTCCTAGATTAGGACATTCAGGATCTTCTGAGCTGAATCACCCAGCCTAGCCTCTGGCAGAAATCCCAGCATGACACAAATCCTTCCCCCTAGGCCTTTGCCCATACTCTGTACCCTGACCTCTGCCTGATCAGAATAACTACAGAGATGTCCCCACCCCTAGCCCTGGCTGTTTTTGTCCTCTGAGGACTGTGAGTGGGTGGGCTGGCCTGCACCCAGGGATGCACTTTCATTCCTGATTGGCCAACGCCACTGCAGCCTGGGGGACAGCACCAGCCTACTTAAGACAAATATGACAACAGGCTTATGGGAAACAGTCTCTCTGACTCAGACTGACCAGGGAATCTGGCAAGGAGGGCCCAGTGTGATCTGGGCAGACACTCTCTAGCTCTGGGTCTCATTTCTTGGCTATACCAGGAGGTGGGCTATGACTCCATGTATGGCCTGCAAAGGTCAGTGCTGTGGTAGAAAGGAAGGCAGTATAGGGCTGTGACAACTGTTTCTAAGCTATTGCCCTTGGGTCCTGCATCGCATCAAGCTTGCTCGCTCCAGCTACACACAAGGCAGTGTCCCCAGGGAGGAGACATGGGGCCATGGTAGGAATAACTCTGAGACTGATGGTCACAAGGAACCAGCAGGGAGAGCCTGAGTGAGGGGAGGAGGCTTGGGAACCCAAACAGGGTAGCATTGCTCCCCAAGAAGTTCAAGAGTGTATCTTCAAGTCAGCAGGTCCCAGGGGGTAGGATGGTCCAATGGCACTGGATGCCACCGATTAGACACGTGGCCTGTCTGCATCCTGCCCCCTTTAAGGGCACCGGCAGCATGCTGGGCTCTGAGCCAGGTTGTGGCTGAGATAAGCTACAGGACTCTACCTTGGATCCTCCTTCAGCTTCTCTTCTGGGCCATATGAATGACAAGGCTGAGCTGCTGCTCATCTGAGAGTGGAGTTCTGCTCTGGGGTGGGAGGGGGGTTTGGCTCTCAGGGCCTGATCCAGGAAAGGGTGGGGTCACTCCCAACTTAGCCTTCTCTGTGTTTCTGGGAACCAGGGCAATGGTACAAGGGTCCCTGGGAGCCCTACATGAAAGCCCCTTGCCTCTGGTGCCATGGGGTGGACAGGAGGGCCAGAGGACCAACTGGTAGTGAAAGAGTTAACCCCAGCCACATTGCAAGGAAAAAAAACTTCCCCCAATAGACGCCCTGGCCTGCTGCCCCACCAGGCTGGGGCTAAAAACTAGAAGTTCAAGCTTGTGGGCAGATCTCTTTGCAGCACTGCACTTGAGGAGGGCAGGGGCTGCTGATATCCATCTGTCTGTCTGTAAATCCATCTGCTTGTCTGCCTGCTGTTTGTCTGTCAATCCATCTGTCTGACCTCCTTTCTTTTAAGCCCATCTCTGCACTAATGTCCATTGAACCTTCCTCTCTGTCCAGCTGTCTGGCTTAGACGTCAATCTATCTGTTTCTGCCTCCATCGATTTTTTCCATCTGTTCACTCATCAGTGAGTCTACCTGTGCAGCTTCTTGTCCATTTATCTGCCTGTCTGTCTGTCCAACCTCTGGCCTACCTGCCTACCTGCCTCCCCTCTTCTCCCAGGCCAGCAGCCATGGCTCAGTGCCACAGGGCCATCATCAGCCTGGTCTTGCTGGGGCTAGGGCTGGGGCTGGCCATTGTTGTGCTGGCTGTGGTTCTCGCTCACCATCCTCCTTCCTGTGGCCCCCAAGCCTTTGCCCATGCCGCTGTAGCTGCTGACTCCAAAGTCTGCTCGGACATTGGACGGTAAGAGTTGGGGGGGAACTGGTGGCCTTTGGCAGCTGGCTTCTCTTGGAGACTGTGTGCCTGTGGCGAGTGTGTGGGGAAAGGCACAGGAGGGTATATGCTGGCTCATGGAAGAAGGGCCGTGTGGATTTGAGCTCTAGCATCATCAGCAAGGAGGCAGCCCCAGGACCTTGCACAGGATGGGTGGCAGGTAAGTCCACAGAGCAGATAGGGAAACCCCATGGGGGCAATGGCAATGTTGCACTGGCAGTGTTTTGAGTCCATTCCTAGATTGAGGGCTCAAGAGATCCACTTGTACAACCAAGGTTGGACATAGAAACTCTAAAAGTGCTCTGTAGCTATATCCTTGTTCTGGCCAGCCTAACTCTGATGACCTGTAATGGACCTGTCAGCAAGGCCAGTTGGCCAAGGCTGGAGGCTTTTCCCAGGGGTATAGGCAAGGGGGTTCAGGGGATCTGTGTATGGGTGCTGGCCTGCGGGGTGCACACAGTACTGCCCAGGTTCCATTTCCCTTCAATCCCCCTGCTAATGCCACTTCCTTCATGGACTTTCCCCCATGTCACAGGGCCTGGACCTGTGACTGCTGTTTGGCAGGCCATAGCTGCCATTTCCTCACCTTCTTCCAGGAAACCTAGCCTGTGAAAAATCTCTCACTAGGAATTGGTGCTGTGGCTCAAGTGGTAGAGCGCTCGCCTTGAGCTGAAGAGCTGAGGGACAGCACCCAGGCCCAGAGTTCAAGCCCCACGACCCACAAAAAACAAAACAAAACAAAAAATCTCTCACTAGAGTGAAACACGGCAGAAAGCTCCTTCTGGACCCCCAATTCTCACTGGGTCCCCAGAAACATTCTGCTAACCAACTTGGTCTACTTCCCAGAATATCAGCTTTACAGGCTACGGTGAAGACTCGAGGTGGTTTGTAAACCCAAGGGTGGGTTCTGTAACAGAAGAGTGTGGCAGACCCTGGTCCATTCTGCTCAGGCAAAGCTGGGCAGAGAGGACTTCGGCCCCCTTCTTCCTGGTTTCAAGACATGCGTTCTTTTACTGTTTATTCATTTGTCCACCTTTTCATTCCTTCCTTCCTTCCTTCCCTTTCCCATCATTCCACCCTTCCTTCTTCCACTTGTTGCTGAGCTGGTCTTCTGAGATCTGTCTCTTTTAACTTGTTCTTGTGCCTACTTTTAGGATGGAAGTGGCTGTGAATGGCTACTCAGGGATGGGCAGGCAGCTGCTTCATCTCAAAATGTGTGTGTATATGTGTGTGTGCCAACACACACACACACACACACACACACACACACACACACACACACACACACACACACACACACACACACACACACACACACCAGTACTGGGGCTTGTACTCAGGGCCTAGCCACTATCCCTTAGCTTTTGTAGCTTTCTTGCTCAAGGCTGGCACCTACCACTTGAGCCACAGCTTCATTCCCAGCTTTTTTTGGTGGTTAATTGGAGAGATGAGTCTCATGAGCTTTCCTTACTGGGTTGGTTTTGAACCATGATCCTCAGATTTCAACCTTCAAGGATGATAGGAATGGGACTCTAGGAATGGGTCTGCTGCCACTAAATCTCTGAGCAGATTGGGTACTTGATGGGTTTCCTTGAGCCTGTCTGGGGGTCTGCTTTGTGCATGAGGCCAGTTTGAGGGTGGGGAGTAGTCTCTGCTTTGATCTACTCCCACACTGTTGGAATTCTTGCACTGTTCGTAAGTGATATGAAAGGGTGTGGTTTCTCTTCAATGTTTTGTCAAACAACTTTCTGCTTCCTGTTCCTGTTTTAAGAAGCCACAAGTAGGAGGAAGCTCCAACAGCCACTTGGAGTCTCCTAGATCAGGTGACCCTGGCTAGACTGAGGGGCCTCAGGAAGGTGCCTGGCTACTGGCCAACATCTTTCCCATAGGGGCCTTGACCCTGTTGCCTCCAACAAGTCCATGTTCCTTCCTTCCTGCTGTCCCCATCTCTCACCACCACATTTTCCTCCCAGGGTGGTCTGCTGCAGCCTGAGTCCCTGGATGAGCGTTCTTTTCATTTGGTCCAAGGCTTGGGAAGGGCTCCATGATGGTTAGCTAAGAAGTTTCCCAATGGCTAAGCCAGAAGCTTGGGCAGAAACCCTGATGTCTGGTGAGGCAGAGATGGCCCCTCAAAGGCTGCTGGACTCTCGAGTTTTCTAGTCGTGTTTGAGGCATGAGGCGTTCGAAAAGATACTCGCCCCACTGGGCCTGAGGGGCCGCCCCCAGCCTGCGAAGGTTGGTTCAGTGGTCGCCCATCTTCTTGATGAGCTTCACCTCTTCATCCAGGAAATGGTTCTCTAGGAAGAGATGGGGGTCTGTGTGAGCAGAACCCAAGGTATGAAGATCCAAAATGGCTTGGTTCAGGTTCTTCTCCAGGGCCAGGGCGGCTTCCGTGGCTTCCACGGTTTTGCCCCACTCATCCTGAGAAGGTTTCTGCACATCCTGGTTCTGTATCTTCAGGAGGCGCTGGGCGCCCACGCCCTCCAGAGCCACATGGTCATGATCAAAATAGTAGCCCAGAGAGAGGTAGATGTAGGAGGCCTGCAGATGTAAGTTGACCAGGTGGTTGATGGCAGCCTCCAACCTTGGTGGAGTAATTCTGACGAATCTGGGAGGTCATGGCTGGTCGTGGACACAGAGCTAACCACAGAAAAACACGGTGTTGGTTGGTCTTGGAAGCAAGCAACAGGCGAGAAGATCAGGGTCAGAGGTGGTGAGTGGAGAGGTAGCTGGTGGTGGAAAGGAGGAGTCCCCGGGTCTGTTCTGTCCAAACACTGTTGAAGCAAGACACAGATCCACGGGACTGACGCGCGCTTCTGCTCATTCGTCTTTTTTTGTATTGTACTCAAGGCTGGTGCTCTACCACTCGAGCCACACCTCTGCTTCTGGCTTCTTGGAGGCTAATTGGAGATGAATGTCTTACAGACTTTTCTACTTGGGCTGGCTTTAGCCTTGATCCTCAGGTCTCTGCTTTCTGAGTAACTAGAAAGCCACTGGCATAGGCTGGGAAGGTGGCTCAGTGGTAGAGTTCTTGCCTTGCATGCATGAGGCCCTGGGTTCAATTCCTCAGCACCACATAAGCAGATGTGGCTCAAGTGGTAGAGCATTATCCTTGACCTGAAGAGCTGAAAATCTCCCAGGCCTAAAGTTCAAGATCCACGGCCAACAAGAACAAAAAAATGCCACTGGCACCCAATGAAGGTTCAACTTCTAAGAGGACTTCTGGAGTTTCAAGGCTAGGGGGATCTTTTCCATATTGTGAGCTTCATCTGCTGTGGCTTCTCAGAGATTCTTGCTCTTCTAGTGGATGGGCTTGCTTCTCCATTAGTTGTGGAGATGGGCGGGAAGGGATGGTAGGGGAAAAGCAAAGGAGGAAGCAACAATGCTTGATAAGAAATGTACTCATGGAAGTGGTGCTGTGGCTCAAGCGTAGAGCGCTGGCCTTGAGCTGAAGAGCACAGGGACAGCACCCAAGCCCAGAGTTCAAGCCCCACGACCGACAAAAAAAAAAAAAAAAAAGTAATCATTACCTTGCTCATGTGATTGTAACCCCTCTGTACAGCATTTTCACAATAAAAAAATTATTAAAAAAATGAAGCCAGGGGCTGGGAAGGTGGCTCAGTGGTAGAGCGCTTGCCTTGCATGCATGAGGCCCTGGGTTTGATTCCTCAGCACCACATAAGCAAAAAGAAAAAAGCCGGAAGTGGCGCTGTGGCTCAAGTGGTAGAGCGCTAGCCTTGAGCTGAAGAGCTGAAGGACAGCGCCCAGGCCCAGAGTTCAGGCCCCAAGACCGGACCCAAAAAAAAAAAAAAAATGAAGCCAGGCGCAGGTGGCTCATGCCTATAATCCTAGCTACTCAGGAGGTTGAGATCTGAGGATCAAGGTTCAAAGCCAGCCTGGGCAGGAAAGTCCATGAGACTCTTATTTCCAATAAACCACTAGAAAACCTGAAGTGGCGCTGTGACTCAAGTGGTAGAGGCTGGCCTTGAGCTGAAGAGCTGAGGGATAATGCCCAAGCCCAGAGTTCAAGCCCACCACCGACATAAGAAAGAAAGAAAGAAAGAAAGAAAGAAAGAAAGAAAGAAAGAAAGAAAGAAAGAAAAGAAAGAAAGGAAGGAAGGAAGGAAGGAAGAAAGAAAGAAAGAAAGAAAGAAAGAAAGAAAGAAAGAAAGAAAGAAAAGATCGCAGTGAGCCAGGCATAGGTGTTGATCATTCCTGTAATTCTAGCTACTTGGGAGGCTGAGCTCTGAGGATCACAGTTCAAAGTCAGTCTGGGCAGGAAAGTCCGTGAGACTCTTATTTCCAATAAACTGAGGTACCAGGCTGAAGACCACCCCCAAAGACCACCAGGGAGCCGTCGCTGATGTAAATGCACAAGAGTCGTTTATTACAGCTCAAGCCGGACTCACAAACCTTCCCTGACACAGTAGGTCAGAAATTGTGAGTCCCAATCTATTGTTCAGCAGGGTTTTTATAGGGTTTTTAGGGACTTCTATGTGCCATTGAAACACCTAACAAATCATATCACACCGCGGGAAAATAAAATAATTCTAAAGATGATTAGCATAACCAGTGGTGGGAACAGACCAGGTACTGGGGATTGGCTGGTTCATGGAGTTGATGCTCTTCAAAATGATTGGTTAAAGCAGATAGTCTGAGCTGCGACCGAGTGGTCTTTAACTTGCAGGAACATCTGGAACTTTTGGTTTTTCCTGTTATATGCTGATTAGCTGTAGTTAGTGGAACTCACCGTAAAGAGGCTTGTTCCTGGAATTTGGGCTTAAGGGGATCAAGGGGAATTGCTGACACATTTCCTGGACAAAATGGAATCCAAACCTAAAGTTGCTATATTTTGTTCAGGCTTCAGAAAACCACTCAGAAAACCAGAAGTGACCCTGTGGCTCAAGTGGTAGAGTGCTCACCTTGAGCTGAAGAGCTGAGGGACAGCACCCAGGCCCAGAGTTCAAGCCCCACAACTGACAAAAAAAAAGAAAGAAAGAAAGAAAAGAAAAGAAAGAATGAAAGAAAGAACAAAAGGAAGAAAGAAAAGAAAGAAAGAAAGAAAGAAAGAAAGAAAGAAAGAAAGAAAGAAAGAAAGAAAGAAAGAAAGGAAGGAAGGAAGGAAGGAAGGAAGGAAGGAAGGAAGGAAGGAAGGAAAGAAAGGAAGGATCACAGTGGGTGGGCTCGGCTACCACTGGTATATGATTCTTCTGCTGTGGCTGCTGTTGCTCTTGCAGGGGTAGAAAGTTGCCAGAGCTATGGGTGGAATCAGAGATCCTAGAGCCTTCTATCCCTCTTCTCAGGAACTTCAATCTTTGCCCTGTCCCTGAACTTGGCCCATGAAGGCCAAAGCTTTTACACAAGCAAGTGAGTAAGACTCAGGAGTGATGGTCTTCCACGAGGCCTCTAATGAGAAAACCTTTAAGGATTGTAGTCTGGGCTGGCACGGGTGAGGGTATGATCGTATGTAAGTGTGTGTGTGGTGGCAGGAGTGGGGGGTGGGTGCAACTGAATACCCAGAGGCTGGGATTTGTCTGCTCCTCTATATTCATCTGGAGTGCCTGTGGTCCACAGGGGAGAGCAGGGACAGTGGACAAATTGCCACCTCAGTCTCCTCATCTGTGAAGTGGGGCTCAAGTGGGCACTTTCTTTGTAGGATGGCTGAGGGCATACCAAGCCCAGCAAGGCATGGGGCACGCTGCACTTGACGGAAATGCTCCCTCAACAGCCAGCACTCTAATGATCTATTCTGTGACTGGGTCTGGATAAGGGACTGGGGGGGTGGGGGGAGGGGGGTTAGGGTGTAGTCCCTAGTTCCCTGCTGCCAGGGCCATAACTTTTCATCTCAGTCCTTCCCCTTCCTGTGGGGCTGGGACCCTTGTGGCTTTTTATGCTGTGGGTCAGCTCACTAGGAAATGACTGTATTTCCTGTTCTCTGGGACAGCACTATTTACATGTGTGAAAATATGTGCCTGTGAACACACATGTCTGAGTAGGTATGTGGCCACAGTGATGGTGATGGAAGTCTCCTGACTTTTTGACAACTACATTAGAGATCTGTAAATTCTCCTGCTGACCAGAAATACCCACATTTCACAGTTCCTCAGGCTCAGGGAGTTGAGATGCCTGCCTGGAACCAGGCAGAGGGTGAATCCAACCATGAGTGCTGTGTGGTACATATCTTTCTCTGTCTACAGCACATCATACCCGTGTTCGTCTTATATCAAATACATGAGGGGGAGGTTATGGCTCAGTGATAGAACACTTGCCAAGAGATCCTGGGTTCCATCCAGCAAGAGAAAGAGAGAGAGAAAGAGAGAGAGGGAGACAGAGACAGAGACAGAGAGAGACAGAGAGAGACAGAGAGACAGACAGAGACAGAGAGACAGAGAGACAGAGACAGAGACAGAGACAGAGACACAGAGACAGAGACAGAGACAGACAGAGAGAGAGAGAAAGAGAGAGAGAGAGAGAGAGAAAGAGAGAGAGAGAGAGAGAGAGAGAGAGAGAGAAGAGTAGAGTATACTGGGGGCTTGAACTCAGACTTCACATTCTTGCTTAGCGTTTCCTGCTCAAGGCTGACACCTTACCACTTGAGCCACACCTCCATTTTATGTCTTTTTATGGGTTCATTGGAGATAAAGTTTTAGAGACTTTCCTGCTTAGACTGACTTTGAACTGAGATCCTCAGACCTCAACCTCCTGAGTAGTTATAATTATACTCATGCAACATGGACACCCAGGAAATAATGATATTTTAGCATCTACAATCTGGAACCTAGGCCTGCTTGTTGCCACGTAGGATGCCTTTGCTGCTTGGTTGTTTCTATGCAGAGAGGCAGAACAAGCAAATCTTTAGGAAACACCATGCTTCATACTGACAGTTCCTACCTCCCACTCCCCGCCCCAACAGGGCTGGTTTCCCATCTTTCTCTAGCCTGTATTTATAAATTCTTTTCCCATGTGACAAAGTCCCCCCCAAATGTCAGTGTATTTACTTTCCTGTCCTATCCAAAAATACTCATAAAAGGGTTTTGGAATTGCTTCAATAACAATATTATTACAGTTCCACTTCCTTATTACTAACAATAAATCTACTAGGTGAAGTTTGAGATATCCTGTTTTACAAGAGAGTTTTATTTTATTTTTGTCTTTAGCATAGATCCCACGAAATATGTACAATTAATTAAATGATTTTTCTGGTAGGTTGGTGTTTTTATTTTTTTTTTTTTATTTTTTTTGGGGGTCCAGTCATGAGGCCTAAACTCTGGCCTGGGCGCTGTCCCTCAGCTCTTCAGCTCAAGGCTAGCGCTCTACCACTTGAGCCACAGCGCCCCTTCCGGCTTTTTTCTTTTTGTTTATGTGGTGCTGAGGAATTGAACCCAGGGCCTCAGAGGCATGCAAGGCAAGCGCTCTACCACTGAGCCATCTTCCCAGTCCAGGTTGATGTTTTTAGCTTAATATACTATTAGCTTGTTTTTTTTCAGTATGTTTTCATTTTAGGATCTTATTTTCTCATTATTTGTTTGCTTGTTATTGTGCTGGTACAGGGGCTGAAACTCAGGGTCTGAGATTTTGTGTTCAAGGCTAATACTCTACTACTTGAGCTACAGCTCCACTTCTGGCTTTTTTTTTTTTTCTTTTTTTTGGCCAGTCCTCAGGCTTGAATTCAGGGCCTGGGTGCTGTCCCCGAGCTTCTTTTGCTCAAGGTTAGCACTATACACTTGAGCCATAGCTCACGTCCAGCTTTTTCGGTTTATGTGGTACTAAGGAATTGAACCCAGGGCTTCATGCATACTAGGCAAGCACTCTACCACTAAGCTACCTTCCCAGCCACTTATGGATTTTTTGACAATTAAATGGACTCTCCAGCCTGGATTGGCTTCAAACCATGATCCTCAGATCTCAGCCTCCAACTTGCTTTTATTTTATTTTATTTTTTAATAAAAAAGGTATAGGGGCTGGGAAGGTGGCTCAGTGGTAGAGCGCTTGCCTTGCATGCCTGAGGCCCTGGGTTCGATTCCTCAGAACCACATAAGCAAAAAGAAAAAAGCCGGAAGTGGTGTTGTGGCTCAAGTGGTAGAGCACTAGCCTTGAGCTGAAGAGCTGAGGGACAGCACCCAGGCCCAGAGTTCAGGCCCCATGACTGGACCCTCCCAAAAAAACAAACAAAACAATAAAAAAGGTATATTTGGCTGGGAAGGTGGCTCAGTGGTAGAGTGCTTGCCTTGCATGCATGAGGCCCTAGGTTCGATTCCTCAGTAACACATAAGCAGAAGAAGCCAAAGTGGCACTGTAGCTCAAGTGGTAGAGTGCTCGCCTTGAGCTAAAGAGCTAAGGGACAGTGCCCAGGCCCAGAGTTCAGGCCCCCAGACTGGCAAAAAAAAAAAAAAAAAAAAACCCTCCCCCACAGTATAACCCTGCTTTCACTATATTTGATGTCGGTATAATTTGTGGAGGAGAAGGGGAAAAACAAGTCGTTTAAGGATACAGGTGGACCCGTTGCAACAATGAGAAGTACAAGTTGTCATGTCGAAAACGAACTTTACAACTTTGGTTGGGGGAGGGGGGTAAGGATTGGTGGAGGGCCGGGGGCGTGGGGGGGGGGGGAGAACGGGAGGCTGGGAAGGGATGTGAAGGGTAAACAAAGGAGGAGGCTGCAATGCTTGGTAAGAAATGTACGCATTATCTTGCCCAGTAATTGTAACCCCTCTGTACAGTATGTTCACAATAAAATAATAATAATCATTTTTTAAAAAGGCATACGTAAAAGTGCCGCTCCCAGTTAGACGTTAATAAGATATACTTAAAAGTCTCACTGTTGCCAGCACCACAGGCTCATGCCTGTAATTATAGCTACTTAGGAGGCTGAGATATGAAGATTGAAGTTTAAAGCCAGCCTGAGCAAGAAAATCCATTAGCCGGAAAATAATACAAAAATAGAGCTGTGACTCAAGGGGTAGAGCAACAGCCTTGAGCAAAAAAGCTAAGAAGCCGGGCGCTGGTGGCTCACACCTGTAATCCTAGCTACTCAGGAGGCTGAGATCTGAGGATCATGATTCAAAGCCAGCCTGGGCAGGAAAATTCGTGAGACTCTTATCGCCAATAACCCCCCCTCCCCTCTAGAAAACTGGAAGTGGTGCTGTGGCTCAAATGGTAGAGCGCTGGCCTTCAGCTGAAGAGCACAAGGACAGCGCCCAAGCCCAGAGTTGAAGCTCCACGACAAAAAAAAAAAAAAGCTAAGAGAAAGTGCCCAACAAGTACACTACCCCCCTACCAGCGAGAGGTGGGAGGAAGATTCTTATTCATATTTATATGTAATTTACTCCATTTCTAATCACTATTTTAAGGGAAATTATGTGTGTTTGTAATTTTCTCCTTGATGTTTCTTTTTTAAAAAAATTCCTTCTTTCCTACTTGTTTTTCCTTCCTTTCTTCCTTCCTTCCTCCCTCCCTCCCTTCCTTTCTCCTCCTCCTCTTTTCTTCTTCTTCCTCTTCATCTTCTTCCTCCTTCTCTTCTCCTTGATATAAGATCTATATGTAGCCCAGGCTGACCTGTTGGTTAGCTCAGCTTCTGAGATGCCCACTCCCCCTCTCTGAAGTACTGAGTTTTTTTGTTGGTTTTTTTTTTGGATCGGTCATGGGGCTTGAACCCTGGGCCTGAGTGCTGTCCCTCAGCTCTTCAGCTCAAGGCGAACACTCTACTACTTGAGCTACAGTGCCACTTCTGGTTTTCTGAGTGCTTATTGGAGATAAGAGTTTCACAGACTTTCCTGCCCGGGCTGGCTTTGAACTGTGATCCTCAGATCTCAGCCTCCTGAGTAGCCCAGCATTTCCCTTACTGTAAAAACATCATGTCCTCATCTCTGGTCTTTTTCAGATCTACTAAGGAGTAAGCTCTGGGTCTAATTTTGCTTCTTTGAAGGCAATCTGTCTTTCTTCCCCTTCCCCACTACTCCCCAGACCAGGGCTTGAACTCAGGTCTGTCACTATCCCTCAGTTTCCTCACTCATGGCTGGTGCTCTGCCACTTCAGCCATGCCTCTAGCTTAGTGTTTTGAATTGAAGATAGAATCTTTTGGACTTTTCTACCTTAGCCACCTCCCATACTTCAATCTTCTGGTCTTGGTTTCCTTACTGGGTTTGTTGATGGTGTTTTATTTTTAAATTTGTAATTATGCCTGATCATATAGAGTTTTGTTCCTACAGCTGGCTTACTGTCCCCCTTTCCCATTTTAAGATTCCGTGTCTTTATGTGGCACATGATAGGAATACAGAAGTCAGAATCTGGGGAGGGCTGGCATTTGGGATGGACTGATCAAGCTGTAGGAACTGAGCTGAGGGAGTTGCTGGGGTCAAGGGTTCTATGAGAGGAGAACAAGGTACTCAGGGCCACTCCTTCAAATCTTATTTCCTCATTGATAACAAGGCCTTAAATACTGGCTTTTGGGAGGGGTATAGGGAGGTTTCTGAGTATTAGGGAAGAGGCAGCCCCAGGTGAGCTATGCAGGGTTGTTGTCCTAAGGACAGGATTGCTGCACCCCAGGCTAGCTGACCAAAGCTTTGGATCTGAAGGACCTGCCCTTCCTAAAGGGGCTAGAAGCCCAGTCCTAGGGCCTGGAGGCAGGTCAGTTTCCAGGAGTCATGAGTGACTGCCTTTTAAAGGGTTTGAAACCAGTAAAGATGGGGAGTGGAGTCCCAGAAGAAACAGTAAGGGGGTGATCCAGGCCAGGTTCTACCAGTTACAAATGAGCCTTTGCTGGGGCTGGGAAAGTGGCTCAGTGGTAGAGCGCTTGCCTTGCATGCCTGAGGCTCTGGGTTGGATTCCTCAGCACCACATAAGCAAAAAGAAAAAAAGCTGGAAGTGGTGCTGTGGCTCAAGTGGTAGAGCGCTAGCCTTGAGCTGAAGAGCTGAGGGACAGCGCCCAGGCCCAGAGTTCAGGCCCCACGACCGGACACCCCCCCAAAAAAACCCAAAAAACAAAAAACAAATGAGCCTTTGCTGTCAGGAGCTCTTAGAAACCATGTTCGCAGAAGCTCTTTACAAACTGAGAAGAGTGATGTAAATGACATTATAGTAAACCCACTAAACAGCTGGACTTGAAGAAGAGGCTGCCCAGTCTGTTTTCTGACTTAAACTGGGGTTTTCCGGCAGCAAACAGGCCACCCATTCACCTGTCATGACTTCCCAGTGAATGCTATCTACGTGAGCCCAGATGCAGAGGCTGTGGGAGGGCAGGCAAACCACCGACCTTGTTTGTGCCTTGTCTCCTAGAGCCATCCTCCAGCAGCGAGGCTCACCTGTGGATGCTGCAATCGCAGCCCTGGTCTGCACCGGTGTTGTCAACCCCCAGAGCATGGGCCTGGGCGGAGGGGTCATCTTCACAGTCTACAATGCAACAACAGGTGGGCCCATGTTCTCCTCCATGGGGAGGGCCAGCTTGTCCCAAACCACTGAGTAACCCTTCCTATGCCCCTTCCTGCGACACGGAGGCCTCCTTGTCTGCCTCTTTCACCTCAGGTTGAAAGCCCTGCAAGTGTGAGCACACCGAGAAAAGCTGAGATCTAGGACAGTCTAAGACTGTCTGACAGAACCATGACCACCCTCTTGCTCTACCCTCACTCCAGGAAAGGTAGAGGTCATCAACGCCAGAGAGACAGTACCTGCCAAGCACAACCGGGACCTGCTGGACCAGTGTGGAAAGGCCCTGCCATTGGGCACAGGTGCGCTCTCAGAGGGTCTTCTACCCACCCTGCTAAGCCATTGTGGATGGCTAACAGGGCCGTATGCCTTCTGGACAGGCTATGATACCTTGTCATGGGGGATGGAAGTTGGAGACCTGGAGTCAGGAGAGTGTTTCTCGGGGTGTGCGTGAGGGATCTGTCTGAATAAGGAGGGGTATTCCCAGGAGAGGGCCAGGCTGAGGAATGTTCTGGGTGTTCAGTGGAAATAGGTTTTTGAGACAGAGCTTAGCTGCAGACTTTTTAATATGGACTATGTGTAGAAGTGTCTTCTCTGTCAGACACTGGAGGTTCATGCCTATAGTCTTCGCTACTTGGTAGGCTGAGATCTGAGGATTGTGGTTCAAAGCCACCCCAGGCAGGAAAATCCATGAGATTCTTTTTTTTTTTTTTTTGTCGGTCGTGGGGCTTGAACTCTGGGCCTGGGCGCTGTCCCTCAGCTCTTCAGCTCAAGGCTAGCACTCTACCACTTGAGCTACAGCGCCACTTCCAGTTTTCTGGTGGTTTATTGGAGATAGGAGTCTCACGGTCTCTCCTGCCCAGGCTGGCTTTGAACCGCGATCCTCAGATCTCAGCCTCCTGAATAGCTAGGATTACAGGCGTGAGCCACCAGCGCCTGGCATCCATGAGATTCTTATCTCCAATGAACCACCAAAGCAAGAAGTAGAGCTGTGGCTCAAGTGGTAGAGTGCTAGCCTTCAACAACAAAGCTAAGTGACAGTGCCCAGCCTCTGAGTTCAAGCCCCAGTCCAGTACCTTGTCCTGTGGAGCTACAGAAGGTCTGTACCTGGGTTCCAAAAGCTTTCTCTGGCTGACATGCTGAGGAGGACAGGAGACGGGCAGAGAGAAAAGTAGGAAGCTCTTGACCAGCTTGGAAGCCACAGAGCTGAGGGCAGGGGTATTCTATACAGGAGTTCAGTGGATCGGGGTTCCTGGGGAGCTCCGTGGCTATGCTGAGGCCCACCGCCGCTATGGCCGCCTGCCCTGGGCACAACTGTTCGAGCCCACCATCACACTGCTCCGAGGGGGCTACCGTATGCCCTCTATCCTCAGCAAGTTCCTGAACAGCACCTTTCTGAGGCCTTCTTTGTATGCATCTACCCTGAGGTAAGCAGTGGTGGTCCCGGGTTCAAGACCATCTTCTATCTGAGCCCAGCCAGGTCTCAGCTCTGCCTCAGTTCTGCCTTGAACTGGAGGTGTCAGGGACCATAAGGCCTGGTCAGGGCTTTTCTGTCTCAGATTGAAACCTAGCTTCAGATAGATCAGGCCATGAAGAGTTTATTGCTAAGTAATGGTGCCTTGTGCCCTGTTCTTAAGAGAATCTTTCCCATTGTTTTTCATCTTAAGTGCCTCAGGCTCCTAAGCCAGGGCTGTTCCCCAAGAAAAGTCCCAAAGATCCCACTAGATCACTGGCAGAAGGGCTGCCCTGTGGACCCTTTCTTACTCTGAGATTGCTTCCCTGTTCCCCCAGGCAGCTCTTCTTCAATGGGACAGAAATCCTGAGGCCTCAGGACCCATTCCCATGGCCTGCTCTGGCCACCACACTGGAGACTGTGGCCACGGAGGGTGCAGAGGCCTTCTACACAGGGAGACTGGGCCAGATGCTGATAGAGGACATTGCCAAGGAAGGTTGGCTACCCTGACATTCTAATATCTGTCCTGAACACAAATTCTGGGTGCTGGGAGTTGAATGTGAGGTCTTCCCCAAGCCCTGATAGAGTGCCTGCTGCTCCCAGGGCAGAGGCCAGGGAGAGGCCAGTGTCCAGCCAAGTCCCTGTTGGCTTCAGGGGCTTCTGTGGTCTAGGACTTCAAAGGGCAAGGCCCTCTCAAGGCCAGCAGAAGGCAGTTCCACATCATTATGCAGGCCTAGGAAACTGAGTTTGTACACATTCTTCTTCCTCTCCCCTTCTTCACATCTTCTTCGGATCTACCCGCCCCATTCCACTGCTCACAGACCCATCACTTCACCAGGTCTACAATGGCTAAGGGCCAAGAGGACCACCCCCCTCCAGTGTCCTGGGGCCAATGTTAATCCTTCTTTTGCCTTACTTTTGACATCTGTACCTGGATCTCTCTCCTGTTCAACTCAGGAAGCCAACTGACGCTCCAGGACCTAGCTGCATTCCAGCCTGAAGTGGTAGATGCCCTGGAGATGTCCCTGGGAAACTATACCCTGTACTCACCACCACCACCTGGAGGGGGCGCCATTCTCAGCTTTATCCTCAATGTGCTCAGGGGTAAAATCTTAGAGCTCCTTTCCTGGGAACCTGACCTCCCAGCCCAACCATAGCCAGGCAGAGTGATTTAATCAGTTTTCATCATTATTAAAAAAAAACCAAAACCCTGATGTGGCTACTTATAAAGAAAAGGAAGGGGGGCTGGGAAGGTGGCTCAGTGGTAGAGCGCTTGCCTTGCATGCATGAGGCCCTGGGTTCGATTCCTCAGTACCACATAAGCAAAAAGAAAAAAGCCGGAAGTAGTGCTGTGGCTCAAGTGGTAGAGCGCTAGCCTTGAGCTGAAGAGCTGAGGGATAGCCCCCAGGCCCAGAGTTCAAGCCCCATGACCGGACCCTCCCCCAAAAAAAACTTAAAAAAGAAAAAGAGTTTTTGTTTGTTTGCGTGTGTGTGTGTGTGTGTGTGTGTGTGTCTGTGTGTCTGTGTGTGTGTGTGTGTGTGTGTGTGGTACTGGGGCTTGAGGTTAGGACCTTGGGCTTTTTCATTCAAGGCTGGTGCTCTGCCACTTGAGCCATACCTCTGCTTCAAGGAAAGGAGTTCTATTTCATGCGTTTTGGAGATTCAAGGGCATTGCATTTGCTTTGGCTCATTGGCTCTGTTCTGATAAGGGACACATGATAAGTGGTGATGGTAGACCACAATGATGAAAACTTGTGTCTGAGTAAGTGGTCATATCTCAAGCCAAGTAGCTGTGAGAGCTGGGTAGGGTTCAACCTGCTCTTTTCATAACAACTTAAAAAAAAAAAACAAAACTGGTCCTGGGGTTCGAACTCAGGGCCAGGGTACTGGCTCTGAGTTTCTTTTGCTCAAGATTAGCACTCTTCCACTTGAGCCACAACATCACTTCTGGCTTTTTCTGAGTAGTTTTTGTTTTTGTTTTTGTTTTTTTAATTAGAGAGAAGAGTCTCACAGACTTTCCTGCCCAGGCTGGCTTCAAACTGTGATCCTCAGATTGCAGCCTCCTGAGTAGCTAGGATTACAGACGTGAGCCATCAGCATCTGGAAATAACCCTCTTTTGAGAACTACTAAGGTACCTCACATAAGCCACCTTCTAGCCTCCAGCAACCTAAGTACCTCCCACCAGCCCCTACTTCTTAAAGACCATTTCCCAATGCAGCAATTAGAGGACTAAGCCTTCAATCACAATGGAACACTAGGAGATACCCAAAACACATCCCAACCATAGCAGGTGCCACTGTTTTTTCTGCTCAGTATCACATTCTCAGAGAAAGCCAGAAGTGGCACTGTGGCTCAAATGTCAGAGTACTACCCTTGAGCAAAAAGAAGCTCAGGAACAGTGCCAGGCCCTGAGTTCAAGCCTCAGGACTGGCAAAAAAAAGAAAAAAAAAGAAAAAAAAGAAAAGAAAGGAAAAGAAAAAGTACTATAGATACCAGTCAGGATGGTATGTTCTAGAGCTGCTGTAGAGGACTGGTAGTTGAGGTTTTGTTGGAAGAACTGACATCCTCCTCCCTAGTAGGTACAAAGGCAGGGCACAGGAACAGGCAGACTCTTCAGATGAATGAGCTTCCTATATGAGGTCTGCACTTAGGCCTGGGGCGAAAACCCAGGATATCATAGCCTGAAGGGGGCTTCCTAGGTCTGGGGCTGCCTTAGGCTGGCTGCATTAGTGTCTGGTGGATACTATAAATTATCATGACCATACAACAACTCTGTATTACTGTACAGTACTGGAAATTGCACATCACATTGTTCATGGGGCCACATTCCCTCTAGGGGTTCCAGGGAAATACCTGTTCTTTGTCTCTTCCAGCTTCTTTGGCTGATCAATCTAATTTCTGCCTCTGCAGCCTTACAATAGTGTTTATCTGCAGGGGACACATTCCAAGACCCTAATTGGATGGATATATATATATATATATATATATATATATATATATATTATGTTCTTACACATACACATACACACTCACACTCACACACACCTATGATGAATTTTAATTTATGAAATAAGCATAATAAGAATTACCAATAATAATCAAGTACGCTTTCGCTTAAAAGGAAGCACTTTACGGCTTCTCTTTGATTTATTCAAATTGTCATCATCAAGCTGAGTGTCAGTGGCTCGTACGTATAAATCCTAGCTACTCAGAAGGTTGAGATCTGAGGATCACAGCTTGATGCTAGTCCAGACAGGGGAGTCCATGAGACTCTTATCTCCAATTAACCACCAAAAATCTGGTAGTGGCGCTGTGACTAAAGTGGTAGAGCCCTAGCCTTTAGCCAAAAAGCTAAAGGATAACAACACTCAGGCTCTGAGTTTAAATCCCAGTTTGAACTCATACCCACCCCACCCCCAAATCCCACAAATTGCCAGCTTCATTACTTGTATTAGCTTTCCATTACTGTAACAAATGCTTGTGATAAATCTGCTTATGAAGACAAAAGATTTATTTTGGCTCACAGTTTAAGAGGGTTTCAATCCATTCTTGGTTGGTTCATTGCTTTGGGGCTGTGGTGTGGTATGGTAAGGTGGTACACATCACAGAAGCCTGCAGTCAAGAAAGCGACTCATCTTATGGCAGCTAGAAAGTAAAAGAGGAAGAAGAAGAAGTTGTGTTCCATAAACCCCTTCTGGGCCACGCGCCCAATAACCCAAAGCCTCCCCACTAGGTTCCACCTCTTAATGGCTCCACTGCTTCCTCAGAACACTAAGCTGAGGACCAAGGTTTTAACACACAGATCTTTGGAGACTTTCCAGAGCACTATTCTTGTCCTGTGGAGCCATTGTTCATTGAAATAGGTCTTACTTTAGTATAAGTAACCTACTGAGATGAACACTGATCTAATCATTTGGATGGTAGGCCAGTAGGTAAGGACTGACAGGCAGGCAGGCAGCGTATACAGTGTAGATACACTAGACATAGGGATGATTCATATCCCTGGTAAGATGGAGCTGAACAGCATGAGTTTTCATCCCACTACTCAATTTTTATTTAATATTTCCAGACTGGGATTAGGTCACTGAAACTGGGGAAAATAAAACTACAGATAAGAAGGAACCGTTGTATTGGCTCCTCATTTCCTCAATGTCTGATTTATAACAATACACATGAATCATACCTAGGGCCCAGCTGCATATCCAGGATAATCACCTCTCTCAATCCTTAATTTGACTTATTTTACTATGGAAGCTAATCCTGACTCTTGTACTGTTTAAAGTATAGTCACAGAGTCTGGGAGTTAGAACATGACTAAATCTTTCTGTGGAGGGGAAGTCAACATTTGTTCCACCACACAGGATGACCCCCATCTATTCTCCACTTCCTTCCCAGGGTTCAACTTCTCTGCAGAATCGGTGGCCCAGCCTGAAGGGAAAGTGAACATGTATCACCACCTCGTGGAGACACTCAAGTTTGCAGGAGGTCAGAGGTGGCGGCTGTGGGACCCTCGCAGCCACCCAATGGTCCAGGTGAGGCTCCTGGAGTCATTTGGGAATCCTCTTCCCTGTCCCAAGGCTCAGAAGGAAGTAGGGAAGGGTCAGGCATGGCAGAGGAAGGATGGAGAGATTTCTATGTGGTTTTTGGAAGGAACTGTTTAATAGTGGCCCTGGGGACTCTGGAATGACAGGTCTGGGCATAGCCTGAACTCAAGGAAGTCTCTCTAAGATAGACTGGAAAGAGTGCCCAAGGAAACTGAGTTCAACCTACCCTCTGCTCTGAGGACCCTACCTGGCACTTCACTGACCCTGCTGCCTGCCCACCCACCCCAGAATGCCTCCCAAGATTTGCTGGAGGAAGCTCTGGCCCAGCACATCCGCCAGCAGATCGATGACCATGGGGACCATCAGCTCAGCTATTACAACCTGGCTGGAGCCTGGGGCCTGAGGATGGGCACCTCCCACGTGTCTGTGCTAGGAGAGGATGGTAGCGCTGTGGCTGCCACCAGCACCATCAACACACCGTGAGTGGGGCCCAGGGGCAGAAAGAAAGGACCCTCTTGTTTGCTCCTAGGATCTAAACCCCCTTTGTCTCCAGCTTGGTCTACACTTCTGGCCTCCCCTAGCCCCAGGGAAGCTGCACCTTGCTTTTTCTCTTCTCTTTTTTCCTGTCTGATAAAAGGAATCTCACACCCAAGACATCTCTGGCTAAAACAAGGCTATTGCTGGGGGGTGGGGAGGAGACACAAAGGGATCTTAGAGGGGGCCTCTGATTGGTGCTAGGCTTCTGCCTGCCGGTGGCCAGCTGTAACACAGACCATCCTGAGAGGTTGGCACTGGGTTCGAGAGAACCAAAGCTCCAAGCTCCAGGCTCGATCTCCCCTGGCTGCAGCTTTGGAGCAATGGTGTACTCACCACGGACTGGCATTCTCCTCAACAATGAACTGCTGGATCTATGTTGGAGACAGCAGCCAGGACTCAAGGTCACCCCACTACCTGGTAAGAGCAAGGTCGCTGGCTCAGCTTCTATAAGCAACCCTCTCTGGGGGGAGAGGAGGAAGGTGGGTGGCTATGCTGACCACTGGGTGGATTTCCCTGCTTTTTACAAGCCACTGACTCAGCAATGAGTGCAGACAGGGTTGGTGCTGCTCCCAGAGTTTGTGCGTGGTGCCCGTTGGGCTCTCAGTTCCAGGTGAGAGGCCACCATCATCCATGGTACCCTCCATCTTGGTCAACGAAGCCCAGAGATCAAAGCTGATTATTGGTGGGGCTGGGGGAGAGCTCATCATCTCTGCGGTGGTGCAGGTAAGTCCGAGGGTTCTTGCACAGAGCCCTCCCTTGTCTGAGAGGCCTTGTTGGGTGGGGTTGGGACCGTTCGTGTGGAGTTATGGGTGCCCCTCCATTCCTGCATCCTCTTCTCCCCTCTGTCCCAGGCCATCATGAACAAGCTGTGGCTTGGCTTTGATCTGGCAGAAGCCATTGCAGCCCCTATCCTGCATGTCAACAGCAAGGGTCATGTGGAATATGAGCCTGAATTCAGCCAGGTGAGACCAGTGTCTGAATCACCCCACACCCAAGTCCTTGCTGCTCATAGGCCTCCACTTCTTGGGAGGAGCTCAGTTTCTGGGTATCCCAGGCAAGGGTACCTATGAGGGTTCATAAGAAGTGTATGGAAGGCAACTGGCCTCTCCCAAGGCCTCCAGGGCAGGCTGCAGGCTATTATTACTTGTGCTTCTCCCAGGCTAAAGAACTCCACCACTTGAGCCACAGTGCCACTTCTGGTTTTCTGGTGGTTAATTGGAGACAAGAATCTCACGGGCTTTCTTGCCTGGGCTGGCTTTGAGCTGTGATCCTCAGATTTCAGCCTCCTGCGTAGCTAGGATTACTGATGTGAACCATGGCACCCAGCTTGGGATTTTTTTTTTCTGGTGAACTCTGGCCTGGGTGCTGTCCCTAAGCTCTTCAGCTCAAAGCTAGAGATATACCACTTGAGCCCAGTGCCACTTCCGGTTTCTGGTGGTTAATTGGAGATAAGAGTCTCCTGAACTTTTCCTGCCAGAACTGCGATCCTCAGATCTCAGCCTCCTGAGTAGCTAGGATTACAGGCGTGAGCCTGGCTTGGGATTTGGTTTTTGAGTATACAGAGTTTGTTAGTATTAGATCCTACTTTTCTTTTCTTTTTTTAGATCCTCCATCAAAATCCATAATGTAGAACTAGTGGCTGAATTCTCTTGGCCGGTCCTCCCTCCTCCACAGGTGGAAGTCAGCTTCCTTGGAACTTTAAGACTGGTGGATGCTCTTTGCTAGGATCCAATTAAAGACTAGCAGTTTTTTAGCTGGGCACCGGTGACTCACGCCTGTAATCCTAGCTACTCAGGAGGCTGAGATCTGAGGATCATGGTTCAAAGCCAGCCTGGGCAGGAAAGACCGTGAGACTCTTATCTCCAATAAACCACTAGAGAACCACTAGAAAACCAAAAGTGGCGCTGTGGCTCAAGTGGTAGAGTACTCACCTTGAGCTGAAGAGCTAAGCAATAATGCCCAAGCCCAGAGTTGAAGCCCCAAGACCGGGGAGGGGGGAGGGGCGGGGGGAGGGAGAGGGGGCGGGGGGAAGACTAGCAGTTTTTTGAGATTGCAAGTTTTATGCCTAGAGTCACTTTAACTAGCTGAGGATTTTATTTTATTTTATTATTATTATTATTATTTTTTTGGGTCTGGTCGTGGAGCCTGAACTCTGGGCCTGGGCGCTGTCCCTCAGCTCTTCAGCTCAAGGCTAGCACTCTACCACTTGAGCCACAGCACCACTTCCGGCTTTTTTCTTTTTGCTTATGTGGTGCTGAGGAATCGAACCCAGAGCCTCATTCATGCAAGGCAAGCGCTCTACCACTGAGCCACCTTCCCAGCCCCTAACTAGCTGAGGATTAAGGTTCTCAAGACTTCTTATCTTAGAACTCTGGAGACCATAGACTGAAGAGTCACTAGTCTCAGGGGCTATCTATCCAGAGATGGTCCTCAGCTCATGGCGATTTGACTTTAGGAGTTTTCAATTTTATAATTGTATGAAAGTCATACATAGGTTGTGGGTGTTTCTCAGAGATATAGTGCTTGCCTCGCCTACAGAAGACCATGGGTTCCATCTCCAACACTATAAAAGAAAAGAATAGGACTGGGGATGTGGCTTAGTGGTAAAGTGCTTGCCTAGCATGCATGAAGTCCTGGGTTTGATTCTACAATACCACATAAACAGAAAAAGCCTGAAGTGGTACTGTGGCTCTCAAGTGGTAAAGTACTAACCTTGAGCAAAAGAAGCTGAGACTGTGTCCAGACCCTGAGTTCAAACCCCAGGACTAGCCAAAAAATAAAAACAACAAGGCTTTGTAGTAGATGTTTTGACTAAAGTAGGTGTTCTCAGCATAATGAAGGTAGGCTAAGGTAAACTCTCATGTTTGGAAGGTTAAGTGTATTAGATGCATTTTTTGTTGCCTTTTTTTTTTTTGGTCAGTTGTGGGACTTGAACTCTGGACCTGAGCACTGTCCTCAGATCTTCAGTTCAAGGCTAGCGCTCTACCACTTGAGTCACAGCACCACTTCCAACTTTTCCCGTTTATGTGGTGCTGAGAAATTGAACCCAGGGCCTCATGCATGCAAGGCAAGCACTCTATCACAGAGCCACCTTCCCAGCCCATAGATGCTTTTTGACTTAGGATTTTATTTTAATTTTTATAGTACTGGGATTGGAATTCATGGCCTTGTTTTTATTAGGCTGATACTCTACCACTTGAGTTATGCCTCCAGTCCTCTTTTTTTCACTGGTTATTTGTACATATGTGTATTGATACCATACTTATGTTTTCTCACTCCTTCAGCTTTCTTGCTAATGTCTGGCACTCTACCACTTGAACCATACCTCTAGCCTAGCTTTTGTATTTTTAATTTTATTTTTTATTAAGGAATTTACAAAGAGATTTGAATTCCATAAATCAGGTTACAAGAATAATGCATCTTGATTAAGGCTAATGTTATTGAACATGTAGTCTCAGACTTTTTTTTTGTGTGTGTGTGTGCAGGTCCTGAGGTTTGAACTTAGGGCCCAAGTGTTAAGCTTTTTTGCTCAAGGCTAGTGCTCTACCGCTTGAACCACAGCTTAACTTCTGAATTTTGGTTATTTATTGGAGATAATTAAGAGTCTCATATTGGCTTTGAACCATGATCCTCAGATCTCAGTTTCCTGACTAGCTGGGATTACAGACATGAGCCACTGGTGCCTCGTATCACAGATTTCTGCTCAAACTGGCTTGAAACCACAATTCTCCAGGTCCCAGCCTCTGAGTAACTAGGATTACAGACAGGAGCCACCCTGTCTTTTACTGGTTATTTTTGAGATAGGGTCTTGCTTCTATCATTTCTGGGTCACAGGTGCATGCCGCTATGCCCAGCTTCCCACTTTGGAGATGGAGTCTCATGGATTTTTTCTGCCCAGGCAGGCCTGGAACTGTGATCCTCTCAGTCTCAGCCTCCTGTCTAGCTTGGGATAATAGGTCACTGTACCCAACTATGAGTTGAGAAGGACTTGGGATGGCTTCAAACCACAGTCCTCCCAATCTCAGCCTCCCAAGTAGCTAGGATGACAAACATGAGCCACCATGTCCAGTTTGACTTAGGATATTTTCAATTTATGATGAGTTTATTGGACATGCTCACACTGTAAATCAAGAAGCAACTGCAGGGGCTGGGAAGGTGGCTCAGTGGTAGAGTGCTTGCTTCACAGGCATGAGGCCCTGAGTTCCATTCTTCAGTACCACATAAGCAGAAAAAGCCAGAAGTGGCACTGTGGCTCAAGTGGTAGAGTGCTAGCTTGAGCTAAAGAGCTGAAGGACAGCGCCATGGCCCAGAGTTTAGGCCCTCACTGGAAAAACAAACAAACCAAAAAAAACCCAACTGCAGTGCCTGAGAACCTTGCTTGGTATTTGGTCCTTAACACCAAGGACCTCAGCCTGTTGGCCCAAACTCGAGTGAATTCTGAAGTGTCCCTCCCTGTGTAGATCTCTCTTGGTGACCTTGAATGCTCTCCCAGGGCACTAGGCTCCCAGAAACTCATTTCTAGAAGATCCAGAATCCAGAGAGCATCCTTTTAAGTCCTTTCTCCTTGATCATTGGCCAGCAGTCCTTACTCTGCAAACATTAATTCTCAAAGACTGGTACTCCAGTCTCTTCTACTCTGAGAATTTGAAAAATGAGTCTGGGAACTAAGATTAATGGAACCTAGTGGTCAAGTGTAAAATATGCAGACCCTGGGGGATTTCTATGGAGAAAATCCTAAACCTTACATCGGAGATCCTTTTTTTGGGGGGGGGGGCGCTGTCCCTCAGCTCCTCAGCTCAAGGCTAGCGCTCTACCACTTGAGCCACAGCACCACTTCCGGCTTTTTTATTTCTGCTTATGTGGGGCTGAGGAATCGAACCCAGGATCTCATGCATGCAAGGCAAACGCTCTACCACTGAGCTACCTTCCCAGCCCTACATTGGAGATCTTGAGTCTGTCAGGACTTTCATTGACAAAGCATGTGTGGACTGAGGCAAGGGAGGCAGTTTGGCTACTACATTCTAAGGAACAGAACCTCTGAGGGCTGAAAAATCTAGCTTTTGTTTCAGCCTTCAGGTTTAAGGATGTTGGGCAATCTGTATCTTTACTTAGAACTAAGATTACAGGGTTCCAATGACCTGGCTCTGTTGGCAGCTCAGATGACCTGATATATGTACCTTATGGCTTTGGATCAGAGGCACTGGTCCTGAGAACTACCTTCATCTCTCGAATTTGGGGTATTGATTAAGCGAAGTTCTTGATCCATCCATCCAAACTGAAACCTGGAAGCATGGGACTGAGGAAGCACAGGACTAGGACTTTTGCCCATTTACAAATTGAGACTTGTGGGGGCCATACTCTAAGACAAAGTATTTAATATTTTAGAAACAAGCAACCTCAGGGCTGAAGACCTTCCTTAGTCTCTAACTGCTTCTAAGTTCACAGATTGGGTGCCTTAGATCTGATCTACTAGGGCTCTAGGCACTGAGTGTCTTTTATTCTGGGATGACTTGTGCCTTTAGTATGGGATTCTAGGGGTCTGTAGCTTTGGATTCTTCTAGATGAGTCTGCAAGCCATAAACTTTCAAGGCTCCATGACCCAAGGAATCTTCTATATTCTGGAATATCTGAGATCTCGAGTCTTCTCATCTGTGTGTAGAGAACACAAGCCTTATACAGTGCCACAGTCCATAAACCTGGATATCTCAAACCCAGAACTCTGTCCTCCTCAATATCCCAGGGGTCCCTGGTCACAGAGATCCTTGAGGCAAGGCTAGAGATCTCAAGTGGGACAGTTTCTGGTGTATGGAGGATATAGGATACAAAGGCCCAATCTCAGCTTTCTAGAAGGCTTTACTTCAACAGACTCCTAATCAGGACCCTTTCAGTCTGAAGCCCTTTAAAGCTAGATCCTCCATTGAAGGCCTCTAGAACCCTACATATTTGTTCTCAGAGGTCCTAGTGAATTGGACCCAGGGTAGAAATTAATCCGTTTTTTAAAAAGACATTAATCTCTTATGTTGAATTGAAACTCCTTTGTACAACTATTTAAAGTTAGTAAAATAAATAAAATAAACAACAAAAAAGACATTAATCACAATGTCAAACTGATTAACAGCCTCCTCACATAGTCCCTGCTGCTCCTTTTTTTTTTATCTTTTGGATTTTTTTTTCAAGCTATTGATTATGTCATAGAAATTCATGCCCTGAAAACCATCCAGCCCTGTTCCGGGTCCTCAGCCCCTCCCCACTGTCCAGTCCCACCTTGCAGGTCCATTTCTTTCAATCCAGACATCTCTCTTATGGAAAGAAATTGACCACTCTCCATGTGAACCTTCCTTCTCTACTCTCCAGGAGGTACAGAAGGGGCTCGAAGACCGTGGCCAGAAACGGACCCCACGGCTCTTTTTCCTGAATGTGGTCCAAGCCATATCTCAGGAGGGACCCTGTGTGTACGCAGCATCTGATCTGAGGAAGGATGGAGAGGCTGCGGGCTATTAAGAGGACAGCCTGGTCCACAGCCAGATACGGCTTCTTCTCTCTGGCAGTCCTGTGCCCCAGCTGGACAAAACCATGGGAGCAAGAGTTCCAATGGGACCCCAGGCTATGGAGTCAACCAGGCAGCCGGATGACGATGGGGCTTTGTTCCTAATCCCTCCTGTAGCCCTGCTGTGACTACTCAGCCTTCTCTTGGCCTCTTGCTCAGCTGAGCTGTGTACCTGCCAGACGAAAATTAAAGAGGAGCAAGACTCTGAGTTGATTTGATGGCTGAAGAGGGCAGGCTCAGTGGGGCACACACAGCATGCTTCTAACATACTGCATGGGGGTGGGGAACTGCGGCTCAGAGGAAGTCTGGGTGTCACCCCTGGATAGAGGTAAGCACGCCACTCCTACTTCACTCCAGCCAGTGTTCTGGGGAGCTCAGTAACATGCCTGTTTCCACTCATTCCCCCATCGCCCATGAGCCTTTCTCTGGATCTTGTTATCAGGAAAAGACTGGAAAAGCTAGACCTGAGATCCCTCTCTCCAGGTTCCAATGCCACATATTTGTTGTTGTTGTTGTTGTTGGTTGTAGAGCTTGCTTGAACTTGGGTTTGGGCGATATCCCTCAGCTCTTCAGCTCAAGGCCAGTGCTCTACCACTTGAGCCACAGCACCACTTCCAGTTTTCTGGTGGTTTATTGGAGATAAGAGTCTCACAGAATGTATGCATTATCCTGCCAATGTAATTGTAACCCCTCTGTACAGTATGTTCTCAAATAAAATTAAAAAAAAAAAAAAAAAGAGTCTCACAGACTTTCCTGCCCGGGCTGGCTTTGAACCTTGATCCTCAGATCTCAGCCTCCTGAGTAGCTAGGATTACAGGCATGAGCCACCAGCACCCAGCTCCCACATATTCTTGAGATCAGGCTTTTCAGCCTTGGTAATATTTACATTTGGAATGAAATGATTTGTGTGTGTGTGTGTGTGTGTGTGTGTGTGTGTGTGTGTGTGTGTGTGTGTGTGTGTGTGTGTGTGTGTGTGTGTGTGTGTGTGTGTGTGTGTGTGTGTGTGTGTGTGTGTGTGTGTGTGTGTGTAGTAGGAATTGAATTCAGCATCTCATTTTGCTAGGCACTCTACCACCTGAGCCACAGCTCTTAACTTTTTATGCTTTTTAGTTAAGTTTTCAGATAGGAACTTGCCCTTTAGCCTTAAACTACAGTTTTTTTTCTATTTCCTGAGTAGTTGGGATTATAGGCATGAGTCACCACACCAAACCCTCTGGAAACAATTTCGGGGGGGGGGGCTCTCCCTCTAGTCCGAGCAGCAGAATCCCTAGTCTCTGCATGTGCAACATCACCCTCTTTCACACACACACACACACACACACACACACACACACACACACACACACACACACACACACACACGAGCTTAACAACCCAAACTGTCTCAGAACAGTGCCATGTCATTGTTAGTTGAGAAATTCTTCTTTAGACCAATGAGAAACTTCCATGATTGGTTGTTGTTGTTGTTGTTGTTGTTTTGTCAGTCATGAAGCTTGAACTCTGGGCCCGAACACTGTCCAGCTGAGATCTTTAGCTCCATAGTGTCACTTCCAGTTTTCTGGTCCTTTATTGGAGATAAGAGTTTCACGGACTTTCCTGCCCAGGCTGGCTTTGAACCATGATCCTCAGATCTCAGCCTCCTGAGTAGCTAGGATTACAGGCGTGAGCCACCAGCATCTGGCTTCATGATTGGTTTTGCCAGCTGTTTAGGGTAGCCTGTCAACTCCCTCGAAGGACCTGGGTGTATTTCACCACACTGGTTCTAGGAGCACTGAATATTTTTTTGTGACTCCAAAAGTTCTGATGTGGTAGCTCTAAGAAATCCCTATTGCTATGACAACTTGGATCATTTTGATAATAATAATCCAAAGTTATTTTTCAGTGTATGTGTATGTGAGTGTGTGTGTGTGTGTGTGTGTGTGTGTGTGTGTGTGTGTGTGTGTGTGTACGGATTCTGGGGCTTGAACTGAGGGCCAGGGTATTGTCCTGCTCCTTTGTTTTCCCTTCAAGGCTAGTACTCTACCACTTGAGCCACAGCTCTACTGACTTTGTGGCAGGTAATTGGAGATAAGAGTCTAGAAAAGTGTGCAAGGGAAGGGGTACATTGTCCAAAAAGAAATCTACTCTTTACCTGACTTATGTGACTATAACCCCTGTGTATATCACCTTTACAATAACAATTTAAATTTTAAAAAAGACTCATGGAATTTCCTGCCTGGGATGTACTTGAACCAATCAGATATTAGCTATGATTATAGGCATGAGCCATCAGCACCCAGCTTTTTTTTTTCTGGTTAATTGGAGATAAGACTCTCATAGACTTTTTTTGCCTGAGCTGGATTTGAATCTTTTCCCTCAAATCTCAGTCTTCTGAGTAGTTAGGATTACAGGTATAAGACACTGGTGTCCAGCTTAATTTTTTTCTGTGCTAGTGTATAGAACTCAGCTCCTCATACATTCTAGGCAAGCTCTCTAGCACAGAGCTATGCTCTTGGACCTTCTCTGAAAATATTTGATCTGTAGTTGATTGAATCCATAGTTGTTTGACTCTGTGGATGCAGAATTGACGGAGTACAAATCGCTGACCATAATCCCACTTATGATGCTCCAGTCTTTGATCTAACAAATCCTGTAAGTTCCATCTTCTAATAAATTGGAGATTAAGTTTCAACCTAGCAATTAGAGGGGTACACCAGCATTTGGATCACTGCAGGGGTGAACCTTCACCTGGCAAAGTCATATCCCTCAATAGCCATGGCCTTCCATCCTATTCTGGAGTTCCAAGCTGGAAAAGGATGATTTAGTAGTTTCACATGGCTGCTATAACAAAAGTACCACATGGCTTAAAGCAATAGAAATTTATTTTCTTGTAGGTCAGGAAAACTCAGTATCACTGAAATCAAGGTATTGGCATCGCCGTGCTCCTTTTCAAGGCTTTGGAGAACCCTTTTCTAGCTTCTTCTGGCCCTGCTGACTGTCATTCTTTGGTTTTGTCCATATCACTCTATTCCTTCCTGTGTAGTCATACACCATGTCTTCTATGTGTGTGTTGAATCTCCTTCTGATTCCAGTGGGGCTGGGTGGAAAAAGTGACCTGAGAAAGCTTATTGTAAGGCTCTTATGGGCATGGAGAGCCTATCCTGAAACCCAGGTTAAACTCCCCATCTTAAAATCCTTGGTTTAGCTCAGCACTGGTGGTTTAGCTACTCAGAAGGCTGAGATATGAGGACTGCAGTTCAAAGCCAGCCAGGGTAGGAAAGTCTATAAGATTCTTACCTCCAGGGGCTGGGAAGGTGGCTCAGTGATAGAGCGCTTGCCTTGCATGCCTGAGGCCCTGGGTTCGATTCCTCAGCACCACATAAGAAAAAAGCAGGAAGTGGCGCTGTGGCTCAAGTGGTAGAGCCTTGAGCTGAAGAGCTGAGGGACAGCGCCCAGGCCCAGTGCTCAGGCGCCACGACCAGACCAAAAAAAAAAAAAAAAAAAGATTCTTACCTCCAGTTAACCAGAAAACTGGAAGTGGAGCTTTGTCTCAAAGTGATAGAGTACTGGTCTAGAGCACCTAGGACCTGAATTCAAGCCCCACAACTGACATACACAAAACAAAACCCCTTGGTTTAATCACATAAGCAAAGTAAATTTTGTCTTACAAGGTATTCAACAGTCCCAAGGGTTAGGACTTGGATGTATCTGGAAGGCACCTATGGGAAGGGTCTGGATGGACCACTGGATAGGAGCTTGGCCATTAGTCCTGTAACTCTTAGGTGATCTACTGCTGGCAGTCAGGCATCAGGCAGGTGGAGGAATACCAGCTTCTCTGGGAGTCTGGTTTGGGAAAACCTTTAGAAAGCCAGGTCTGGCTAAAGGTCTGGGGTTCAGATAGCCATCCTAAATATGGTAGAATCTAGAGGCTGACCCCAGATGGAGTAGTGGAACACCTCGTGGGTGTATTCAAGGAGGAGGAGGTTGGAGGGAGGGGTTGAAAGGCAAAATAAGGAGGATTGCATAAGTTGTTTTGAAACAATTATCCTTGGCTAGGCTAATAACAAGATGGCTTCTGTCCAAAGTTTGACAGGAAGTTGGGCAGATGTCTTTACAGAAGTATTGTCTGTGTGAGTTTGTAGCGCCCTTTGTACAAAGTCATGCTTCTGGCAGAAATTTTCACGAAAGTCCTTATTATCAGGCATGCATGTGATCACCTCCTTAATAACTTTCTGCCTCTATCTATTTGTTGCTAGATTTGATGTGACTTTACTTTAATTCTGATGACTTTCATACAGTTTAACAGAAGTCCTAGACCCAGCTCTCACTGATCTAGAGGAGGCCTCCTGGGGAAATCTTCATGGCCAGAAACTGTAAGGGACTGAAAATGCTGATTGGCTTACGTTTATTGGGCCTACCTTTAAAGCTAGTGATTCATACCCATAGTTCTACCTACTCAGGAGGCTGAGATCTAAGGATCCCAGTTTGAAGTTAGCCCAGGTAGAAAAGTCTGTGAGACTCTTGTCTCCAATTAACCAGCCAAGCTGGGTAGAGGTGTGGCTCAAATGGTAAAGTGCCATTGAGTGAAAAAGCTAAGGGAAAACACCCTGGCCCTGAGTTTCAGCCCCAGTACTGGCATGCATAGTCATACACACACACACACACACACACACACACACACACACACACACAAACTGGACTAAAAACACAGTTCTCTTGTTCTCCTTTTCTGAAAAGGGAAGGGAAGGCGGTGGACACTCCATATGATGCTATCTGTTTCCAAGTTATCCAGAGTAGCTTGCTAACAGGACATTGTGTAGTATGTTAAGCTCACATTGTAGATGGTATGAAGGTGAATGGGCAATGGCCCATACTCCCAGCACTTCTCTGGGTAGTCTCAATGTGGTAACAAATGTGTGGGTGACTTGAATCGGGGCACCATTAGCTTCATATCATGTGCCTGCTCTCATAAAGACTTCCTCTCACCAGGGGCTGGTGGCTCTCACCTATAATCCTAACTAGCTACTCAGGAGTTCAGGCTCGCTTCGAACCATGATCCTCAGATCTCAACTTCCTGGGAAGCTAGGATTACAAGCTGCTGTCAAATGTTTTCCTGCATCTCTTTAGAGGGCTGATAGTTATGTTAGTAAACATTGCTTATTCTTTGTGTGTGTGTGTGTGTGTGTGTGTGTGTGTGTGTGTGTGTGTGTGTGTGAGTGCACGTGCAAGTGCACGTGCGCACATGCCAGTCCTGAGGCTTGTTGAACTCAGGGCCTGGAACTGTCCCTGAGTTTTTTGCTCAAGGCTAGCACTCTACCACTTGAGCATACCTCTACTTCTGGCTTTCGGTGGTTAATTGGAGATAAGAGTCTCACCAACTTTCCTGCCTTGGCTGGTTTTGAACCTTGATCTTCAGATCTCAGTATCCTGAGCAGCTAGGATTACAGGTGTGGGCAGTTGGTGCCTGGACTTCGTTTTCTTTCTTTATTTCCTTTTAAATTATCTTTAAGTACAAAGGAGCTATCATTCAACAAATCTGTAATCTGAATATGGTACATGTTGATTGATGTCACCAATTAACCAGCAAAAGGCTGAAATGGAGCTGTAGTTCAAGTGGTAGAGTGCCAGCATTGAGTGAAAAAACTAAGACAACATCCAGGCCCAGCCCCAGTACTAGCACATATGCATACACACACACACTCAGTTGAGGAAGGCTCTCTTAAAGGTCTACCACCTCCCAGTAGTTAAAGATGTCATATGTATGCAGAGTTACATCAATACTACTGTCTGTAAAGTCTGTCTGCTTTTCTCTAATGTTGGAGCTTAAGGATCCATGTAGCAGGGAATTGGGAAAGGAAAATTGATGAGTCAGGGACTTCAGAGCTGGCAACCCCCCAAGCATGGGCTGAAGTCACAGGACAGACTGAAACCCACATTATTTTTGTTGTTGTTGTTGCCATGGGTAAGAAGGGTTTTGTGGGGCTGGGAAGGTGGCTCAGTGGTAGAGCGCTTGCCTTGCATGCATGAGGCCCTGGGTTCGATTCCCCAGCACCACATAAACAAAAAGAAAAAAAAGCCGGAAGTGGCGCTGTGGCTCAAGTGGTAGAGTGCTAGCCTTGAGCTGAAAAGCTGAGGGACAGCGCCCAGGCCCAGAGTTCAGGCCCCACAACTGGACCCCCCCCCAAAAAAGAAGGGTTTTGTGAAGAAGCTAGGACCCTTTATCACATACCTGGCCCAGGAATCCAAGTAGTCAGAGATGGGCTGATCCAAGAGAAAATGGACAGTTGCAGCCTTTGGTCTGCCAGCCCACGGAACTGGTCCTGCAGATCAGCAGCAATGGCAGTGAGCTCCAAAACCAATGGCTGCTTCCTTTCTAGCTGCCAAGTCTTTAAAGAGCTTCTCTCTTGTGGGGCCTGCGCTAACCAGAAACATGCAGGGAAAAGAAATCCAGGAATTGTCATGTAGGCTAGCCAAATGAACACAGACCCCCAATTTTTTTCATCTGTCTGTCAGAGCAAAAGCTGTGTGTGCTCCATAATCAAATGACAGTGTGGGCTCCAGGCTGTCTGGTATGTTGGTAATAGGTATCAAATGGGTTCTAACTGAAGGAGGAAAATGTACATGCCAATTAACCAGTTAATCCACAGTGTAGATTTCTCTAGGCAAATCTGCATATATTCACACAGTACAACATTTGAAAAAGCAAAGAATGAGATCAATTGGAATTTTGCCCAACTAGAGACTGGTTCAATAAGCTGGAAGGCCAGGTTTTCATGTGTCTGCCTTTTGTGTTGTTTGTTTGTTTGTTTGTTTTTGCCAGTCCTCGGGCTTGAGCTCTGGTCTTGGGCACTGTCCCCGAGCTTTATTTGCTCAAGACTAGCACTCTACCACTTGAGCCACAGTGCCACTTCCGGCTTTTTCTGTGTATGTGGTACCGAGGAATCAAACCAAGGGTTTCATTTTATTTTATTTTATTTATTTATTTATTTTAATTTTTTTTAGGTCCAGTCGTGGGTCCTGAACTCTGGGCCTGGGCGCTGTCCCTCAGCTCTTCAGCTCAAGGCTAGCGCTCTACCACTTGAGCCACAGTGCCACTTCCGGCTTTTTCTGTGTATGTGGTACTGAGGAATCAAACCCAGGGTTTCATGCATGCTAGGCAAGCACTCTACCACGAAGCCACATTCCCAGCTCTTGTGCTTGTTTTTGAGACAACAGCTTTCCTAGCTCCCAAGTGGATCACTGATTTATGATCCTCCTGCCTCCACTTTCTGACTGTTGGGAGTACAGGTGTATGCTGACATGCTTGGCCTCTCTGGTGGATCTGTGTGTGTGTGTGTGTGTGTGTGTGTGTGTGTGTGTGTGTGTGTGTGTGTGTGTGTGGTGTGTGTGTGTGTGTGTGTGTGTGTGTGTGTGTGTGTGTGTGTGTGTGTGTGTGTGTGCACGCCAGTCCAAGGAGTTGAACTCAGGGCCTGGGTGCTATTCCTAAGCTTTTTTTTTTTTTTTTTTTTTTTTTTTGCCACAGCTCCATTTCTGGATTTTTGCTAATTAGTTGGAATCTCATGAGCTTTCCTTGTGCTGGCTTCAAACTTCAATCCTAAAATCTCAGCATTGTGTGTAGCTGAGATTACAGGCATGCCCCACTGGCACCACCCTCTGATAGAGCTTTCAAGGTACTGTACTCACTGCTGTAACAAGTATTTTCTAAAATGTGTCATGACTAAATCATAAGCTTATTCTTGTTCCTCATGCATTGTAGGACAGTTGAATGTGTTGGGATGTGTGAGGTTCCTCCTCCATTCTGGGAATCTAGGAGGGACCTAGGTCAATATGGCTATCATCCTTGCAGTGTAGGAGCAAGAGAAAAAGCCTGGAGGGAGTGTCAGTGGGAAGTTTTGGGGGGCCTGGACTCAATCATCCACTCACAACTTGGGCTAGATGCAGTTATATGATCACGTTAGCAGCAAGAAACCCTGGGAAATGTAGTCCAGTGCATGTCTGGGTGACAGGAGCTCTGTGCCTAACTCACTTCTCTAACTGGTTTTCAGTTTTCCCTAACACATGTGCAATGACTTATACTTGTTATCCTAGCTACAAAGGAAGCTGAGATCTATGGATTGTAGTTCAAAGCCAGACTGGACAGAAAAGTTCATGAGACGTTTATCTTCTAAAAAACTGGAAGTAGGGGCTGGGAAGGTGGCTCAGTGGTAGAGCATTTGCCTTGCATGTCTGAGGCCCTGGGTTCGATTCCTCAGCACCACATAAGAAAAAAGCCAGAAGTGGTGTTGTGGCTCAAGTGGTAGAGCACCAGCCTTGAGCTGAAGAGCTGAGGGACAGTGCCCAGGCCCAGAGTTCAGGCCCTGCGACCGACCAAAAAAAATAATAATAAATAAATAATAAATAAAAAACTGGAAGTAGAGCTGTGGCTCAAGTGGCAGTCTTGAATGAAAAAGCTACAGGGCAGGGTCCAGGTTTTAAGTTTAAGCTCCAATACTCTCATCAAAATAAAAGAAAAAGACCCAGCTGGAGCCAGACTCCTCCAGGAAGCCCCTTCTGACTTTAAACAACCATAGTGAGGAGGAGTTGCACAGAGGAGTGGGAGGAGGAGTTGCACAGAGGAGTGGGAGGAGGAGGAGCAGTAGAGGGGAGAAAGAGGAGGAGAGGTCAGGTCACATTGAACCTGACAGGCCCCTCCCACATGCAGTGAGCCCAGCAGGTCTCACCTACCCGCCCCCCCCCCCCCCCCCCCCCCCCCCCCCCCCCCCCCCGCCAAGCCATTTGAAGCTTTCAGAGGGAACCAGTCGGGTGCTTGTACTGGGGGAGGAGGGAGTCCTATGCTCCCCCAAGGAGTCTGTGTTGGGTTAAGTCCCTTTTTCTCTCAAAGTTCTAACAAGAGGCTGAAGGGCATGAGGAGAGTGAAATGGGTCCCTCTGCTGTCCCTTATTGGGCCTGCACGATTCTTTCTTCTGTGAAGATCTGTGGGTACCTCACTGGCTCCTAACTCTCCTATTAGGTTTCTGAGTCCCTGAATTTCCATCACCCCACCCTGACAAGAGGGCAGGCTGTTGGACTCTGAGATTAGGCCCACAGTAGGCCCATATACCAGCTCCCTGTTCCTCATCTTGCAAGCCCTAGGGCATTTAGAGACAATCTCCCCCAGGCAGAAGCTTCCGACTTTGGCTCTGGGGATGGCTGAAACCAGGGCCATAGCCAGGGCAATCCTTCTGCTGCTGGGGAAAGGAGATATGAGGACAGCTCTAGAGGCTCTGATAGATGGCGATGGGAAAAAAGGCACAAGCCTGACACAGGGCATGCTTTATTCAGTTTGAGTCCAATGTCTTGGCTTGGCAGGCTCCCATCCAGCCACACTGTTCCTCAGACAGGACAGTTCAGCCTGTCCTGGAACAACCTTTATAACCAATTAGAACTCTGAGGATCCAACTTGAGATTGTGTCTTACTATAGCCCAAGATGGCTTCACACTTCTGCCTTAGTTTCCCAAGTGCTAGCATTACAGTCATGGACTGTGTGGGCAACACATGTTCAAGCCTTCACCAGAACACTAATGGCACTGATTGACAAGTAGCCAGCCTGTTGAGGTTTGGCACAGGGATACCCTGGGGACTTAGGCAGTGAGAGACAAGCCCTAGCTTATTTTGCCTACAGAGAAGAAAGTACTAGCCTAGTGGCCACGGGGCTGGCTCTCAGCCTCTACTTTGTAAGCACAGAGGAATAGGATAAGCGTATGGGGTCAGGACAGGACCCACTGACCCTTCCTAGCCCCCTGGGAGCTTCCTTCATCCTCCCAACCATTCAGTGTCAGCTGTTAACTCAGTCAAACCCCATCCCTAGGAGTCCCTCTAGTGAGACCTGTCCTTGTTGCTCAGCTCTTGTTTCTGGCTTTTTGCCAAGGGGGAAGGCTGAGTGGGTTGGAGCCCTGGCATCCCCCACAGCGAGTGCCATCTGGACAACCTAGCCCAGACTGTACAATCCTTTTGATATTCCTAAGGCTGGAGGATGACCTTATGATCCTCTCAGGTACGGGGAGATGTGTGTAAATTTTGGCTGTGCTCTGACCCAGCCTGGGGTCCAGGGGCAGAGTGGGTGCTAACTTCTCCCCAGCTCCTTATGCTGTGGTGCCCTCATCTCTGCCCTTTACTGCCATCATGTGGCCACTCTCAACACTGCAGGCCAGAGGTCAGGACTCAGCCCAGGTTCTCCATCTGTCTCCACCCCCACCCCATCTGCCCTACCCTTGCCTGCCCATTCTCCCTATGTGATATAAAGATACAAAGCTAAATGCCAGACACCAGAGGCTCATGCCTGTAATCCAAGCTACTCAGGAGGATGAGATCTGAGGATTGAGGTTCAAAACCAGCTAGGGAAAGAAAATCTGTGAAACTCTTATCGCCAATAAACTACTCAGAAAAAGATATAAGTAATGCTATGGTTCAAGTGGTAGAGCTCTAGCCTTGAGCACAAAAAAAGAAACACAGAGTCTACACCTAGGCCCAGAGTTCAAGTCCCAGAACTGGCAAATAGAAACAAAAACACAAGTCTAATCCTATCCTACCCGATCTAGGCCCTTCACATTATCAGCTATCCCTCTCCACAGAGGATATGATCCTTGTCCTCCAACTGGTTCCTCCTGTACTTTGGTAGCATTTTCTCCACTTCTGTCACCAGAAGATCAGGAAAAGAGCAACTCAGGGACAACAGTGGTATGTAGCCTCACTCTGTGCCTACCTTCTGTAAATTCCTAGGTTAAGGAACATGGGCCCCTGTAATCCTAGCTACTCAGGAAGCTGAGATCTGAGGATCAGGGTTCAAAGCCAGCCCAGCAGTAAAGTCTGTGAGACTCTTATCTCCAATAAACCACCAGAAAACCAGAAGTGGCCCTGTGGCCCAAGTAGTAGAGCGCTCACCTTGAACTGAAGAGCTGAGGGACACTGCCCAGGCCCAGAGTTTAAACCCCATGACAGACAGACAGACAGACAGACAGACAGACAGACAGACACACACACACACACACACACACACACACACAGAGTAGGCGGCGGGACTGAGATTCTGGTTCTGTTGGTAGGTAACTTTACAAATCAGTCATGAACTCTAGAAATGTGAGCAGCAGGACACCACAGAAGGAACAGGAAGCTTGTTTTTTCCTTGTACAGGCAGGAAAGCGTATACCAAGACAATTCTATAAGCTTGCAATACACAGGATCAAATCCCTGCTGGGGTTCTTGCTTTCTGCTCAGAGATCTAAAGTCTCTCTCCACCCTGGAGCAGAACCCACCCTGGGTCATAGGCTAGGTCCAGGGTTTAGGAACCAAGGCAGCTTGGCATCGAGGCCCCATAGAAGGGTGAGCAACAAGTCCCAGTCCAGTAGTGGGCATCACCCTGTGTGAGGGTTGGGGAAGGAATTGGAGTTACAGTCTGTGATGCAGGAGATTAGGGTTGGGACACAGGCATTACAATTTCAGGTATGACATCTCCAGACTGAAGAATCAGAGGCAGGGTATTTCAAAGGTTATGAACCTGCATGGTGCCTTGAGTCTGAGATGACAGCTAAGGCATGAGGTCTTGAGTCCACAGGTGTTACAGGCCCAGGTATCAGGTGTCCAGTCCTAGGGATGCGAGACTCATAGAATTGGGATACATGCCATTTGGAGTCCAGGATCTTCTCTTGGGAGGCTGGGTCTCCACCATAACAAGACATCTGGCCACATGTGTTTCTGCCTCAGGGTTGGGAACTCCACATACTCCTGTAACAGACATGTAGTGTTAGGCTGGGCATGGCTCTCATAGGGTTTCTCCAGGGTCCCAAGACAGCTCTCCAAGGGGCAGAAGTGGGGTCTGGGAGCAGGCCTCAGAATGGGGTCTCACATATGGCCCTTCCTGCGGCGTATCAGCACATAGATGACAGCAATCAGCGCCACCACAGCCAGGCCTCCAAAGATGATGCTCAGAAGCACGGTGTAATTCCTTCCTGGGGAGAGGATGAGAATGAGGGTGGCCTAGGGCATATGGGCAAGCAGGAGTGAGAATATGCATGGTAGGGAGAGACATTCTCACCTATGTGGCATTCCGGGGTGGCTGCAGACCAGGCACCATTAGCCTGGCAGGTGCTGGTCTCTGCCCCAGCCAGGCTGTAACCACTGTTGCAACCAAAGCGGATGGTAGAACCCATCAGGTACCTGCTGCCCTCCTTGTACCCATTAGATGGGGGAGCCAGCCAGCCACAGGACACCACTGGAATAGAGGCAGAGCACAGAGGGTATGTCTGGGCTGCTGACCATAGCATGAGGTGCTATATCCCAATTAGAGTGTCTGCACCCCTGCTTAAGCCATGCCTCCCCCCAGCCCTCACCAGGCTGTAGGTTCTTCAGGCGATCCTGGTGTTGCTGGTAGGAGACTCGCGTGGCATTACCCACACTCAGACTCCCAGTCGCCGCCACATCAAAGATACAGAAAGGGTTGTTCGCACAGAGCTTAGTGGCCTCTTCCGCCTGGCTGGGATCAAGGGTGGCCTCATCGGGGAAAAGGGGCTTGAAGTTGGGGTCATGCTTGGGTTGATTCATGAAATTGTATACCAACATCCAGGAGTCATAGGTGAAGAGAGAGGAGGTGTTGTGCACGGCCCCTGAGGAGACAGTCCTGGGTGGGCACGCTCTGCACCAAGGGTCCAGGGTCGTCTGCCCTTGGTACAGAGACACTGCGCCATCCTCCCCCCTTTCCGCTCTCTCCACTCATCCCAGAATATTCCCCAGGGTCACTCACAGTCAGCCCCAAACTGGAACAACTGCTGAGCACTGGCGTTCCAGGGCAACACTTGCCCATTGCGTAGGGTGAAGTCGTCCGTGGGGTTATTGTTGAGTGTCCCAAGGAGGCCATGGGTGTGGGTCAGGAACTTCTCAGGCAGCAGGACAGCCACGCTCAGGAAAGAGCCTTGCATGCTGACCTCCACTCCAGCCCCCGATGACAACATGATTGAAACCTTGTTCTCAGAAGCCACAGAGAGGAACATACCTGGCCACAGGTGGAGATATGTCAGAGATACTCCCTTGGGCCCTTGCTCTGCCTGCAGGATGGGTTGGAAGGACCACACATCCCTAGGAACAACCTGCTTGCTATGACGTTGTTTACCTAGACATGATGTTTCTATATCTGTATGCCAGGACCTTCAGAAAACCCCTATGCTGAGGCAATAATGTGTGTGAGAAGTATTCCCCAATGGGGGCTTGGTCTCCACCTCTGAGCCCACAGCCTGGGCTTTCTTTCTTTCTTTTTTTTTTTTTTTTGGTCCGGTCGTGGGGCCTGAACTCTGGGCCTGGGCGCTGTCCCTCAGCTCTTCAGCTCAAGGCTAGTGCTCTACCACTTGAGCCACAGTGCCACTTCTGGCTTTTTTCCTTTTGCTTATATGGGGCTGAGGAATCGAACCCAGGGCCTCAGGCATGCAAGGCAAGCGCTCTACCACTGAGCTACCTTCCCAGCCCCAGCCTTGGCTTTCTTGCAGAAGCTTTTGTAGGGGGATCTAGTGACTACTAGATAGCCAGTGGAACCCTGTTGGCTAGCACTCTGTCATCCATCATGATAATCCCTGGACTCCTCTAGGTTGTAAGGAGGCCCTTACCCATAATATTGGCCTTTCGGGGTTCTGAGTAGGCCTGTTGGTTGGCGATATTCATATCCTTGTAGGTTTGACATGAGAGCAGGCTCCCTCACACTGGGCCCGCTGGAGCCCAGACCTACCTGGGCTTGTAAGTCCTGTGAAGCATCCATCTTTACATCTGAGCCCCTAGACAGGTTGCACCCCCGGCAGGTAGCAAGGGCAAGGTAAAGATGGCTCTGTGACCACTCTCAGCTCCTTGGAAGCCTGCTAACCATGCCTGCTCGTGCTACTTACCCTTCAAGTCCATCCAACTCTGCTCAGTGAAGCTGAGCACCTCCTGATTCAGCAGCACCTCCAGAATGACTGGTGTGCCCGCCAGCCGCACCTCCACCACGTCAGAATTGCCCTCCTGCACCGCCACGGCTGTCAGCCTGGTGCCTCGGGCCTCTGTGCCTGCAGTGGTGAGCAGAGTAAGTAAGGGCCTTTGGGTTCCTGCCTCCTGTCCTGGAGGACCCGGAACTACCCAGAAACCTGTGAGGACACCCAGCCTCACCGTGGTCTGTTCTCTCAGGCTGAGCCCGCACCTGCACCCTCAGGTCGGTCAGCGCACCCTCCAGCAGCACATACTCGCCACGCCCATTGAATGTGAAATTGGTGCCATCGAAGGTGACAAAGTGAGGATCCCCAAATGCAGAGGCTGAGGTGAGAGTGCATGGTCAGGTATCCGCCCCCCCCAGCTCTGCTCCTCCCCTCCCCTTCCCTCCCCTCCCCTCAGGCATCCAGGCTGGCACCTACCCAGGTGTGGAGGTTGGTAGCTTCGACAGTCACTAGAGGGTCGCCGGCGCATATAGCGGTGGCACTCAGGCGCCCAGAGGCAGCAGTAATAGAAACTGATGACATCATACAACCAGTGGGACATGCCTGGAACCCGGGGTGGTGTACGGTAGGGGGGTGCACCCCAGTCATGCCCACGATCAGGGGTACTGCCGCCTGTTGAGTCTGCAGTGAGGAGTTGTGTACCAGCCTTTGTGTAACAGCACTGCTGGCCTGAGCCATACTTGGGGCTAGAGGCAAGAACGAGTCAGGGTCACTATTGGCAGCCTGGCCCCTATCCCCAACCCCATTCTGTCCCTCATCCCTGGGTCTGCTGGCTTACCTGGCCTGCACAGAGCGCACACAGTGAACGGCCCCAGGGTGGTAGGTACAAACGCTGCCATGTTCAATATCACAGCCGTAGTCTGTCTGCAGAGTGGCCGGTGGCTGTAACCTGGGTTGTACACACACCACCCGCTACATCCCTGGGAGCCCTCCCAATCTAGCCCCTCCTTTTTGAGGATTTGTCTGCTTCATGAGGGTGGCTTACTCCTTCTGCTCCCTCGCCCTCTTTCAGACACTAATAGATGGATGTTCAGGCTTACAAAGAAGCGGCCGGTGTCAGCCCGGGCCTGGGCCAGGGTGCAAGGGCAGTCAGGCAGTTCCTTCAAGAAATCCGGCAGCTGGTCTTCCAAATTCTCCCAGGCCAGACACTGTGTACGGGCCCAGGCTACAGAATCTGCCCGGAAGTCATCACCCAAGTGCCAGGCCAGTGCGTGATCGTTGGTCCAGAGCGCCTGTACATCGCTGCAGCAGTGATGAAGCATGAGCTGAAGGGTCAGCCGCCACCCCCGCCCCCCGGCCTTGGGCTGCCCCAGTGAGCATGGCAATCCCCAGGCAGATGCCCCCAGCCCATGCACTACGCCATGCCCTTACTTCTGCCCTGCATAATTTTTGCTGTTGATGATCCTTAGTGCACCCACTTTCCACTTCTGGTACTCAAGCGGTGCAGGTTTTGGAGTGAAGGTGAAGAAGCCAGAGTTCGAGATATTTGTAGCCAGGGGGTAGAGGTAAGACCACTTTGCCGTCCAGTTCGCTGAGTATGGCCAACCTGAGGGAGAGAAGGCCTTAGTCAACACTTTGGCCTCTCTAAGGACCCTAGGAGCAGGAGCAGGGCTAGTCTGGCCCCAATCTCCCACTGAGAGCTTGACAGATTGATAGAAGGGCAGAAGGTCACACCAAATCAACCCCATGGGAGGGTCTGCCTTGCTACTGCTCCATCAGGGACTCTGCCTTGAGTTACTATCACCTCATCCCATTCATCAGAGTATCACTGGGTATGCCAGGCTAAGTAAAGGATGGGGAAAGAGTCAGCTTCTTCTGTCTCTAGGACATGCCTATCTGAGGATCAATGTGTCCAAACCTCCCATCAGACCCAGTACCCTAACCAGCCAGACTTGCCTACCATGCCATCTCTCTCACACTGTCTGATAGAAATGACTGGCATTCCTCCTCAGTTTCAAATTCTTTGTTCCCACCCCTGCTCCTCAATCTCTGGGTGGAGGTCTCTGACTTTCTCCTGACTAGACAGGACACCCAGGACTGACTTCCTCTCATTTCTGGGAACTGAAAGGCTCTGTTATCTCCACCAACTCAAAGCCAGCCTTACCTGTTTCCTCATAGCCCCACAGCTCAATGGTAACAGCAGGCGTGAGCAGCACTGAAGCATTCCAAGTCAGGCTGAGGTTACCAGCAGTGCCCGAGGTGCCATAATACTGCCAGTGAGTCTCATTCACCAGTTGACTCTTCTCAGTTTCAGACACTTTGTAGGGGTGAACTGGGCAGGGGCCAGTAAAAGGTGAGTTGAAGGCCTGGGACCAAGTAGTCCAGGGGCCCACCTCTCTAAGAGTCTCCCTCTGGGATGGGCCTCCTGTTTGATACCTGGAGGTGGAAGGAACCCCCACCCAAAGGACTGGTTCAGCCAGAGTGACAGGTAGATTAGGTGGACCAGGTCTCAGTGTGCATAGATTAGGGCTAGGGAAAGTCCCTATGAGGGAACCAGGTCCCACGAAGGGAGGCCTCTAGACTGGCCTGGCAGTTGAGGGTTGAGGGCTCACCAGCTAGCCAAGTGCCCGAGTGAGTAAAGGTGCGGCCATTGTCCATGGAGATGGTGAAGGGAATGCGACCACTTTCGTAGAGCAAGGGTGACACGCAGTGCACCTGCTTCAAGGCATCCACATAGCCAAGAGTCTGGATGCTTTCCTTAAACCTGGGTATAGAGAAGGTTGATGTTGTAGAAGCAGTTGGGCCAAGTGAGTCAATCCTCTCAAAACTTAAGAACTGTACTCCTCACTTCTGCCCCATGAACAGGTATAATCAGCTGTCTTTGTGTCCTCCTGCTTATTCTTGGTCCCAGAGCTCCACTTGGCCAGTTGGGTGAAGAGCTTTAGGTATGGAATGGGGATTATAGGGGTCCTAATTGCCTGGCCCTTCTTACCTGCAGATCACACCATCTGTGGGACCGAACCACTTGAAATGTGCCACAAAGTCCTTGCCACCCATCATGGAGCCCGAAGAGGGTGAGATCTCTAGACAGAAGTCACGGAAGTCTGAGCAGCAGGTGCCAAGGCCGGAGCAGGTTGGGTGGCAGGAGCAGGGCCCATTCCGGTCCCCACAGCGCAATGAACAGCTCTCCTGGACACCTAGAAAAGAGATCCTTGAATACCTGCTCTGGGTGTGTCCAAGAGCAGCCACCCAGGGTGCAAGGCGTGGAGAGTTTGTTATAGAGAAGCATTCCAAACTGGGTGACAGTGGCTCACACCTGTAATCCTAGCTATTTTGGAGGCTGAGATCTGAGGAACACAGTTCAAAGCCAGCCCAGGGAATTATCTCCATATAACCACCAGAAAACAGGAAGTGGTGATGAGGCTCAAGTGGTAGAGTGCTAGCCTTGAGCTAAAGAGCTCAGGGACAACGCCTAAACCCAGAGTTCAAGCTCCACTACAGACAGAAAAAAAAAAAAAAAAAAAAGGAAGCTTTCCTAGAAGACTGCAGGCCAGGATAGTGTAGTTACTAAGAAGATAATGATAGTCACTGGTTCCAGATAATCAGCAAAGATTTAGTGGTAGGATATAGACTGGCTAGAATGCAGTGAGATATGAGAAAATACCAGAGACATTTAACCTTGGAGTATTGAGTAGCTCCAGGGCCAAACTGTCCTTCACCCAAGTATCTAATCACAAGCCAGGGCTCCTCAGAGGGTCACAGTTTTCTGCACCCTTGTCATAGGTCTGGACATCTCTCTTGACTCCCAAGGTATCTATGGATAGGGTGCTATCCTAGGGCTCACAGACTAGACTAGGGCCTTTCTTGCATGCCTAGGCAAGGGTCTGTGCACATGGTGACTTGAGTCCCATTCAAAGTCAGGAGGGAAATGATGCCCCAGGATCACTCCCAGGAGGCAGAAACGGGAGTCTTGCCCTCTGAGAAGGCCAGAGATGTTCCATTTCTTTTAAAGGATAGGAGGTTCATTTCTGCCAGGGAGCCTGATACTGAATAGACAGACATTAGGAGCTCATCACCTCGAACTGTGGCTATCAGGCCCAAGCCTTCTCTTGTAGTATGTGAGGACCTGTAGCAGGGGCATTTTTTTTTTTTTTTTTTTTTTTTTTGGTGCCAGTCCTAGGGCATGAATTCAGGACACTGTCCCTTAGCTTTTTCCACTTTCAGCTTTTTGGTGGTTAATTGGAGTCCAAAAGACATTTCTGCCCATGCTGGCTTTCAACTTCAGTCTTCATATCTCAGCCTCCTAAGTAGCTAGGATTATAGGTATAAGCCTATAATTGGCACCTAGCTAAAGGGTCTTATTTGCAGATCTGTCCCTTCTGAATTAGAGGGTGGAGACTGGGGTGGGGTGCAAGCAGGCAAAATGGGATCATTCCACTTGTCCCTTCTCCATCTAAATAAAGGTGGTCAGTCAAGGGCTAGGCCTGGATTTGAGCCACCTTACTTCACTAAGTGCCCAGCATTTAAGAGCAGCAATAAATATTTATTGGCCAATGATGTGATGGCTTTAAGGATGTGATATGGTGTGAGAAAGAGGCTCTGAGATGCCAGTAAATGAGTTTAAAAGTGGACAGGAGGGTAGTGATATATCCCTGAAAGGTAGAAGATGGGTGGAGGGCAATGGTTAGCATGAACCAGCTCAGCCTGAGGCTAGGGCTGCAACTCTGAACTTCAGGCCTTCTGCTAGACTTTATTGGATTTATTTGCACCCTGATGAATACCAACGATCTTACCCATTGGTTAGGGGCTTCCTGAATGTAATCATGCCTTTGACTGGAGCTCTGCTGTCCCCTCTCGAACAGTTATGAGACCATAACTATCAGTTCCCAGCAGATATAAGGTAGACTAGGCCGAGACACCCCCATCCTCACTGGAGATCCCTGGACCCTGGAGGCTCAGAATTTCTTCTCCCAGCCCCCAGCAGAATCACAGATGGCCAAACAGATGGACAGTGGCTGAGCCCAGTGGGATATCTACCCTAAGCCTAGCTCATCAGACAAATGGACAGATAAGAGGGACAGAAAAGCAGCGTGAGAACATACCTGCTGTGGGCCTAGGCCCTGGGCCGGAGACTATCACCAGCAGCAGCAGGATCCAGGGAAGGGGAGCCATCTTCATAGTGCAGCCTGTCTGTAAGCCCAGGCAGTGTTGTGCTCTGAGGCGGCGGCTGGGAAGCACTCACTCTCTGCCAGACTGGCCCCGCCCTTCGCTCTCTGAGGCACCGCCCCACCCTGCCCCTCCCCACTCTGTCCTCTCTCAAAGTCCACAGGTGCCTGAGTAGACCAGCTGAGCTCGACCTGCTCCGTTAGCACATTCTTGTCCTGCTTGCAAGGGACAAGGGGGAGGGGGCCAAACGTTGGCCTTGGGATGCCTGGGAGAGCAAGGGGGCTGGAGCCTCCAGCTTCAGGACCTTTGACACGTGATGAGCTGGATACCCAGAGGCTATTGCTCCTGACTTTGGGTCTCAGCCCAGACCAGCTTGCTGAAGCCTACAAGGGCGGGCTCTTGCAGGGATTCCATGCTCCAGGGTGGGTGAGGCCATCATCCAAGGAACTGGTAAGATTCTAGCCCCAGTACCCTCAGGGACAGACCTCTCGTCCTCTGCCCTAGCTTCTAGAAGGGAGGAGGTGTTGCTAATCCTTTCTCTAACCTAGAAGGTGAAGTAAACTTATTCTTGGCAGGGGGTGTGTGTGTGTGTGTGTGTGTGTGTGTGTGTGTGTGTGTGTGTGTGTGTGTGTGTGTGTGTGTGTGTGTGTGTGTGTGTGTGTGTGTGTGTGTGTGTGTGTGTGTGTGTGTGTGTGTGTGTGTGTGTGTGTGTGTGTGTGTGTGTGTGTGTGTGTGTGTGTGTGTTAGAGGTGATCTCAGCAGGGTGTGTGTGTGTGTGTGTGTGTGTTAGAGGTGATCTCAGAGCCAAGTTAGACCCAGGCTAAGCCCCGGGACAGAGGCAATACCAAAGGGATTCCTATACAGGGGGTCCCTTCACAAGATTCCAGAGGTTCTCACCCAGGGCAGGGGATCCCAGAAACAAGCTTCCCCTCCCCCACCCCTCCACACCCCTCCACATCAGAGAGTTTACATGCTATCTCTAGGGTTTCTCTCCCTAATCCTCCTGCAGATTAGGAAATTTAAAGCCTATAGAGGCTTACTGAGGCTCCTTCCTGGGAGTTCCCTGAAGCCAAGGTGGACTGTGGACCCCAGCTTGGAAATCTTCCTCAGAGCCCATGGCCTGAGGACAGGTAAGTGGTCCCTTTCTAGTTGTAGTTTTCCATGGTGTCCCAAAGAGACACATGTACCGGGGAACTGATGCTGGGGGCGGGGTGGGGAAGATGAGCCACCTCAGATCTTGGGGCCCATCCAGCCCATTGTTCTCTGGCCCTGCCCCCACCTCTCTTGCCTAGGTGTGCCTGCCAGAAACCAGCTAGGATTGGCAGCCACCTGCAGTATTCCTGTCCCTGTGGGTCCAGCTCTGAAAGGCTGGCTACTACATGTCAAAGCCTTCGGTAGTTAGAACCAAAGCCCCCTGCTCCACAGACACATTTGATAAAAAGTCTCTAAAAGCTGCATCTTCCAGAGGGGAGGAAGTCCCTTAACCCACAGTGCCGCCGGGGTAGTCAGGGCACCTTGGATGGGTGAGTGACAGGAGTATGGTTACTGAGATCCTGTGCCAGCGTTGCTTCTGGGACTCATTTCTACCACAGGGATGAGGGGTGAGGGGTTGGCTGAGTCACTGCTGACTCTGATTTTTGGTCCAGATAGCAGGAGGCACCCTGGGCCACCACATCTTTGGTTCTAAATGGCCTGGGCTGGAATCCAGGGTAGTGCTCAGCCTGAGGGAAAGAGGGCGGTAAGTTGTACCCCATCTCCATCTTAGACAGTCTCCATTCTGACTCAGAGGGGCCCTGAGGTTCTGGGGTTACACTACAAAACCTAGGCATCCTCAATGCAGAGTAATTCTGAGCCGTGGAGAACAGAGCTAGTCTTAAAAATCTGAACTTTTAGCCAGGCATGGTAATTCACTCCAGATGCTGGGGCTGTAGGGGTTCAAGGCCAGCCTGGGATACATAGCAAGACTTAAAATAGCCAAACCATACAACTTAATATTTTGAACAAGGAGCCCCATGTCTGCAGTGCTGGGCCTGGAATTTACGTGACTGGTCCTGTTGGAATGGGGGTAGAGTGTGATGGAATTGAAGTTCTTCCATCCCTATGTTCCTTCCAGCAGTGGCATAATGTCAGTTCCTTAGTGCAGCCTTGCCACTCCTCCCTGCGGCCTCCCTCCTACCTGCACTCCAGAGAGCTCTGGAATACCCCAGAAGTCCTTTAAGACACAGTTCTAGCCATCACAGCTCTAGAGGGTTCTGTCCAACTCCCCACACTTCCCAGCCTGCTGGAGTCTGAGGTGACCAGGGCTGGGTCTGCCCTGGGAGAGGAGCGGTCCAGAAACTCTGTGGATAGCAATGTTCTGAAAGAGACCCCAGGCACCTCCTGGGGATAAACAAAGAAGCAAAGACTACTGTCCCATCTTTATTAGAAAAGAAAAAACAACAACAACACAAAAGGGGTGGCATGAGCTGGCCTTTGGTGGTCCTCCACTGAGGTGGTCCTCCAGGCAGAGCTCAGCTTATTCTGGCACCAAACTGTGGACATGGTATGGGCTGGGCTGGAATGGGCACATTTACAAAGTCAACATTTCATAAAAAGGATGTCAGCCCTGCTGTACAGATCACAACCAGCCCATCCTCACATGGCTAAGACGGGCCTCTTCCTCTTCTTCCTCTGGACTCCCACACTGTGAAGTGGGGACTGGGCAGGCCTGGGAGCTGAACTGGAAATGATACCCGATGTGAGCCTCTGGTCTTGCCTCTAGGCTCTGGGCTGATAAGAGTATTCCAGGCCTGGTTGGTCCCTCTGGGTGTGGTGGTAGGCTCCTTCAGATGTCCATGTAGTCGTCATCATCATCATCTGTCTCGCTCTCGAGGGAGGATTCCTGACTGGATGTTTCTAGGACCTCCAAAGCAGGCTGACATAGGCTCTCCTTCCTCACATTGGCAGCAGACTGGGCAGACAGGATTGCTGACTGCAGACAGGGAGAGCAATGGTTAGGGGCTCCTGGTCCTACTCCAGGCTTTTTTTGGGTCAGTAATAGGGCTTGAACTCAGGGCCTGGGCACTGTTCCTAAGCTTTTTCCGCTCAAGTCTAGTGCTCTACCGCTTTGAGCCACGGCACCACATCTGGTTTTCTAGTGGTTAATTGGAGGTAAGAGTCTCATAAACTGTCCTTCATCTGGGTTGGCTTGGAACTGTGATCCTCAGATCTCAGACACTTGAGTTGCTAGGTAACAGGCAAGAGCCACAGAACCTGGTTGCTTCTTGGTTTTTTTTAACCCAACCTCCCAACCAGTCTCCCTAGTAACCTAAACCTCCCAGTAATCCAAACCCTTCTCCCAGGTGCCCCCCAAACCAGAGCCCCCAGTCCAGGATCCTTGTGCAGTACCCATAGTCACCTTTAGCTTCTGCTTGGTCTCCTCCGAGATGCTGCCTTTAGGGGAGAGCAGGGTCGGAGTGGGTGGTGTGACAGTGATCTCAGGAGGGAATTTGGTAGAAGCCGAGGGGATCACCAGTTTTGGCATGTTGGGCAGGAGGCGGGATTTGGCCCGGCTGGGCTCGGCCTTGCCTAGGTGGCCCTCAGGTGGCTGGGCAGTCCCACTGCTGAAGACCTTGGAGCTGGCGGCTGTGGGGAAGACTTTGGAGTCTGAATTTTGTGCCTATTGTTCCCCTGCTTTGGACCCAGGTTTCCCTTTGAGGGATAGAGCCACTGAACTGGACAGAGGAATACTTCTTTGCAAGATGTCTTTTCTCCTTTTCTCTGCTGGCTGGACCCAGCCTGGACGTTCATCTCCTTCATGTTCCCCCTCCCCACTATGGTGATTTACTTGCACTGTCAGGCCTCCCAGGCCTCCATCCTGGGCAACTGCTCAGCTGAGGCCTACAAAGACTCAGCTCTCGTCCTGGACTTTAGGGTCCTGGGGCTTTTTCCCCAACTCAAGGGCACTGTGGACTCTGAGAGCCAGGTTAGGCACACAAGTAGCTTCCCCAAGCCCTCTTGGGGATTCTGTGGGGTTCCCCAGGCATCGGGCTTCTACTATATTCCTCAAACTGTTTCAGAAAGTCCATACGCTAGGGAGGACCCTGAGGCCTACAGCTTGTCACTGAGCCATATATTCTGTGTCTATTTTTCTCTCACACTCCAGAGCAAGTGAGGGGCTGTATTTGCTGGGAGCCTAAGGGCAGCTGGGATGGCTACAGGCTGAAGCTCTGGGACCTGGCAGCCTCCAGGGAGCTGCATAAGCCGGGAGCAACCCGGATGTCCTGGCAAGGCTTCACATTCCTCTGCAGCCTCATGGCTTTAAAAGGAGTAGAGCTTACTCAGAATCCAAGCCTAGTCTCTGAGAGCTGGCGCCAGGTCTTGCGGTCCTGAGTGGTCTGTGCACAGCCTAGCCAGGAGGAGCTCCCAAGGGGCTTGGCTATGGTGGCTGGTGGGAATAGGCTAGAGTCGGGGGCTGGGCTCCATCTCAGCTGCCTCTGAGGATGCCTCAGTGATTGGGAACAGCTATTTCCTGTTTCATCTGGGCTCTGCAATGGGGTGATGGCCATGAGTAAGATGCCTACCCCTTCTGGAATCTCTCTGTGAATCTAGGGGTTGAATTAGAGGTTCTGGGACATGGATAATGGTTCACATGGCTCCAGTCTAAACTCTCTTGTATGCCCTGCACAACCCTATTTTTCTTTTCCATCTCAACTCCACTGGGCCTCCCCTGGTCCCACCCTCCTTGGCAGTACTTCCCTAGAGAGGCCCACTCAGGCTGCCAACTATGAGAACCAGGGCTGGGCTGCTCCTGATGGCCTTACTTTGGCTGCAGATGGGCTCGGTGCTTGTCTGGTGGGCAGGCTTCACCAGCCATGAGTGTGGATCTGCAGGGGGACCAGTAGGGGTCATCTTCACCTGTTGACCACGCCGTGGCTCCAAGGGTGGGCAGCTGGGGCCCTCTGTCACTCCTGCCAGCTCCTCTCCTTCTGTGGAGACAAAGGCCAGCTGCAGGTGACATACTCATCCTATTGGGGCAGGGCACCCTCATGGCCACCTAGGTATCTGTGCCAGGCCCCAGGACCCAAGCTATGCTCTAGGCTACCTGGCAGGATGGATCTGGGCTTAGGTGGCTTTCTATCTCCACAAAGTGGCCTGGGGACTAGTAGGTGCTCTCCTGGGACAACTGTGTTGAGGAGATGGGCTGATATTTTCAGAAGGGGAATCTCCCCATCCTGGACACTTTGGGAGACACATCTGACATTACACAGCTTCTGGACTTGGGCGGATGCTCACTGGCTGTGGGAGGGGTAGGCTTGTGTGTGGGAGGTGTGTTCTTTCCCTTTAGCTTATGGGAGGGGCAACTAGAATGGGGTCAGGACCAGCACTGAAGTCATCTGACTTAAGACCAATGTGGATAGAGCACACGATGGAACTATGTCCGCCTGCTGTGCCAAAACACTCCCTGGAAAAAGGCAGGGGCCCAGAGCTGGCCTTTGCTAGGTGCTGGTGGCTCATGCCTATAATCCTAGCTACTCAGGAAGCTGAGATCTGAGGATCACAGTTCAAAGCCAGCCTGGGAAGGAAGTCCTTGAGACTTATCTTCAATTAACCACCAGAAAACTGGATGTGTTGCTATAGCACAAGTGGTAGAGAGCTCACCTTGAACTGAAGAGCTCAGTAACAGCATGCAGGCCCGGAGTTCAAGCCCCACCACTGACACACACAAAAAAGAGTTGTCCTTAGGACCTGATAGGTCTAAGGGGGTGATGCCTGTACCTATGGCTACCATCTAGGCCATTATCATCAGTGCTGTGGGCATCTAGGCACCTAGGCTGCCTGTTTCTTCACTGTTTCCTTGGGCACTCTATCTTGCTCACTCAGGCCTAGAATATCTGGCCACACTGCTTGTCTAGCCCCCATTGTACTCCTCAACTTCTGTTACAAATGTTTCCTGCAACCTGCCTAAGAGCGATCACAGGCTCCTCTCCTTGGCCACCAGGATGACTTCTGGGACAGACAGGCTGTAGGCATAGGTCTTTGGGGCCACCCCCCCCCCCCACCCCGGTTTCCACAAGGTCTGAGGTTTTTTGTTTTTTGGGTTTTTTTTGAGATGTCGTCCAGGCTGGGCTCTATCTTCTGTCTCAGCCACCTGAGTAGTTGGGGACCACCATACTGAGCTTGGAGAAGGGGTCTGCTCTTCAGCAGGGAAGTGAATTTTTGCTGACAAAAATTAACAGAAGCGGGGCACCGATGGCTTATGCCTGTAATCTTAGCTACTCAGGAGGCTGAGATCTAAGGATCATGGTTCAAAGCCAGCACAGGCAGGAACATCCGTGAGACTCTTATCTCCAATAAACCACTAGAAAACCAGAAGTGGTGCTGTGGCTCAAGCGGTAGAGCACTCGCCTTGAGCTGAAGTGCTGAGGGACAGTGCCCAAGCCCAGAGTTCAAGCCCCAGGACCGACAAAAAAAAAAAAAAAAAAAAGGAAAAAGAAAAAAAAATAACAGGAGGGGGCTGGGAAGGTGGCTCAGTGGTAGAGCGCTTGCTCTGCATGCCTGAGGCCCTGGGTTCGATTCCTTAGCACCACATAAGCAAAAAGAAAAAAGCCAGAAGTGGCACTGTGGCTCAAGTAGTAGAGTGCTAGCCTTGAACTGAAGAGCTGAGGGACACCACCCAGGCCCAGAGTTCAGGCCCCACAACCAGACCAAAAAAAAAAAAAAAAAAAAAAAGGAAAAAGAAAAAAAAATAACAGGAGGGGGCTGGGAAGGTGGCTCAGTGGTAGAGCGCTTGCTTTGCATGCCTGAGGCCCTGGGTTCGATTCCTTAGCACCACATAAGCAAAAAGAAAAAAGCCAGAAGTGGCACTGTGGCTCAAGTAGTAGAGTGCTAGCCTTGAACTGAAGAGCTGAGGGACAGCACCCAGGCCCAGAGTTCGGGCCCCACAACCAGACCCTCCGCCCAAAAAAAAAAAATTAACAGGACTGGGGCTGGGAATGTGGCTCAGTGGTAGAGTGCTTGCCTAGCATGCATGAAGCCCTGGGTTTGATTCCTCAGTATCATATAAACAGAAAAGGTCAGAACAGGTACTGTGGTTCAGGTAGTAGATTGAGCAAAAGAAGCTCAGGGACAGTGCCCAGGCCTTCAGTTCAAGCCCCAGAAATGGCACATAAAAATGAAAAAAGAAATTCACAGGACTGAGTGGAGTGAGGTAGAGCCAGGCACACATGGGTAGAAGAGTGCCCTCACAGTGGCCAGGTATCAGAGGAAATTGCTTCTCAGCCCCAAGCAAGAGTGGTGCTAGGTGTCTTTGTCTTTCCTTGGCTTTCCTTCTTGGAAAGTGGTACTATCCCTAGCTGGAGGAAAAATCTGTGGGCCCCGTCCAGTTAAGACTTAAAATGTATGGGAAGGAGCCAGGTGTTGGTGGCTCATGCCTGTCATCCTAGCTACTCAGGAGGCTGAGATCTGAGGATCATATTTCAAAGCCAGCCAGGCAGGAAAGTCTATGAGACATTTATCTCTAATTAACTACTCAGAAAAAAACAGAAGTAGTTTTGTGGTTCAAGTGGTAAAGCACTAGCCTTTAGTAGAAGCTCAGGGACAGCCCTCAAGCCTTCAGTTCAAGCCCTAGGACTGACATGTCTGTGCATGTGCGTATGTACACACACACACACACACACACACAGAACAAAGTATATAAGTACATGGGAAGGTATTCCCTGATTCCCTGGGCTAGGCAGTGTCCTCCCCTTACCAGAGCTACCCTAGCTACCCCACAAAGGGAAGCACTGGGGACACTATCTGCTGAGAAGGGCTATCTACGAGTTCTCCTAGCAGGAAAGCAGGTGATCAAGTGGAGATCCTGTGTCAATGGGACAACCCCCTTGTACCTCAGGGAAGACCCATGGCCTGGTGTCAGATCTGGGCTGCTTGTCCCTAGGCTCATGCCTGGCTCAGACTCGCCTGGAGGACTGACGTTTGTAATCTAGATTCAATGTTGCCTGCAGAGGCCCCTCTCTACCTCCTAGAAGGCCCTAGGACCACAGGGAAAGAGACTCCTTCATTTGGGTGGGACTACTCCCAGCAGCCAGAGAACCAGCTCTAGGTATGTACACAAAACTAGGTCCTGGTCTGGGACAGGACACCCACCAAACATGAAGATGTATCAGTCATGCGACTAAAGGAAACTGCACAACACAGAAACAGACACGAGTCCCAGTCCTGGTTGAGGCTGAGCTCACAGGAGAGCATTTGCTATCTGGGGCCATAGCCTGGGCAGCATGCTATTGGCTGCCTTCTCTATGAATGGAGAGGCAGGTTGGAGGAGGGAGGACAGTCTGCCTGGGGGATAGGATCCATCAGGGCTACCTTTGCAGCTGTCTTCTTAGCTTGCTCACTTTGGGAGGGTGTCAGGGGAAATCTTTCTTCAAGTCTACTCTCCCAGGCAGCTCAGGCCTCGCTCAGCCCCCATTCCCCAAACTTACACTGTCATCCAGGTTTGGTTCCAGACTCGCACACTTGCTAGCCATTCTCTAGTCCTTGGCTGTTTTTACAGGCAGGACCCACCATCATCAGCAGTCTCTGGCCATACTACCACACTACTCTGTCATACCTGGAGAACCTAGACGCTGCTGAGGGTCAGCTTCTTTCCCCTGAGGGTTTTCTTGGTTCTAAAGGGCTAGAATGTGGGCTCTTGGGGACACATCCGTACCTGACGCCAACCCAGAAAGCTCTGAGAACAAGTAGGGACACTCACCCAGAGTTGGTCACACAAAAACCATCTTTTTATGGATTCTACATCTACCCTGAAGTGGGTAGATGTTGGAGTAGACAGGTGAGCTGCTCAGGCAGCCCCTCTGCCAGGTCTACATGGGCACACGCTTAGTGGGGGCTTATTTAACTTTCATCCTGGCAAAAGGCCACTAAGTCTAATTTTCCGGAAAGAAATAGTAAAGAAATGTATACTTGAAAACAGATACTCTTCTTCTGATCCAACAGTTAAAGATGATGATGTGAATTCCTAACAGCCAATGAAGACCTGAGGCTGCCAATCACTACAATGAACAAAACTGTAAGAGAGACAAACCAGATACCAACAGCTCACACCTATAATCCTAGCTATTCAGGAAGCTGAGATTTGAGGATCACAGTTTGAAGCCAGCCAGGACAAGGAAATCCATGAGACTCTTATCTCCAGTTAACTATCCAAAAGCTAGAAGTAGAGCTGTGGCTCAAGTGGTAGCAATACCAGCCTTAAGCAAAAAAGCTTATTGTCCCTTGGGTAATATACTCAGGTCCTGAGTTCAAGCCCTAGTATACCAGCAAAAGCTTAAAAAAAAAAAAAGACTGCAAGCTAGATCTACCTACCCCAGCAATTACTGTTAAGATTTCCACCCACAGATACTTCAAGATAATGGAGACTAGGGAAGACAAAGTACAGGATAGCCTGAGGTAGAAGGGCAAGAGATGGGTCTTTGTGGGAATGAATGAATCACTAAAAGCAATTTAACTATAGCCATGGGCCACATTTTTTTTCTGGTTGTAGGGCTTGAACTCAGCACTGTCCTTTGAGCCACAGTGCTACTTCCGGTCCCCCCCCCCCCCCCCCCCCCCCGTCTGTTGTAGGGCCTGAACTTAGGGCCTGGGCACTGTCCCTGAGCCTCTTAGTGCTCAAGACTAGCACTCGATCACTTGAGCCACAGCGCCACTTCCAGTTTTTGAGTGCCTAATTGGAGATAAGAGTCTCCCAGGCACTCCTGCCCGGGCTGTCTTTGAACTGTGATCCTCAGATCTCAGCCTCCTGAGTAGCTGGGATTACAGGCATGAGCCACCAGGGCCCAGCTGGTACTTCTGGTTTCTGATGGTTAAGTGAAGATAAGAGTCTCATAGAAAAAAAAAAAAAAAAAAAAAGAGTCTCATAGATTTTCCTGCCTGGACTGGCTTTGACTGTGATTCTCAGATCTCAGCCTTCTGAGTGGCTACGATTATAGGTGTGAGTCACTGGCACCTGGTATAATTTCTTTTTCTTCCTGAGGCTGGGCAGCTGAGGCTTCCCTCAAACTCGATCCTCCTGCCTCCTGAGGTTGAGGATGACAGGCAAGTACCACCACACCCAATAAAACTATGCTTACTGTCAAACACTGTTCTAAGTCCTACAGAGCTACTCTATCTCTTCCTTGTACATTCTATTGAGGAAACTGAAGCAGAAGATGAAAAGGGACCACCCAACTTAGACGGTCACATCATTTAGAGTTCCCCTTTTCCCTTTCTTTCCTTTTTTTTTTTCAATGCGCACCCCAAGCCTTTCAATGCTCAATGCTCTTTGTCCTATGGCCTTTAGAGTTTGCTCTAGGAACAAATGGCCAATCCATTTTCTGACAAGGCCCCTACATTTTCATGATCCTCAGGAAACTGAGGATAGCACAGATGAAAACACCATCACTTGACAGTGACCCACGGAAATGTTTTGAGAGGTGAGACTCCCCACCTTGGTCTCCCTGTGGGCCAACACAGAGCTTGTGCAAGTACACAGACTGGGTCCCTGAAACAGTGGAAGAATAGGAGGGCTTGAAATGAAGTATCAAGGAGTCTGGCCCATCCCTGGATGGACCCTGAGGACACTGGGAACCCATTGGCCAGGCTAGTCTCCCTTACAAATCCACTAGCTGAAAGGTGAGCTGGTTAGGGAACATCCCTGTCCTCTTTTAGTGTCTTTGGAGGCTGCCCATGGTCCCAGAGTCCTGGCCTCATGCCTAGGAACAAGTAGAGCTTGGCACAACCCTCTGTTGGGCCCAGCTGGGCAGAATCATAACCACAGAGCCAGAGGCAGACCTATACCAGCAAAGGAAAGACTACTTTGCCCATTCTCCCACTTATTGCTGGCCTGTGTGCTACTGCTTCAGTGGTCTGTCTCCATAGAAAAGTTCCCAGCCCAGACTTACCTGATCTGCTGACAGGTTGCCCTTCCAGTCAATCTTAGTTTTTAGAAGGAATAAAAGCTCCTCTGTCAGAGCCAGCCTAGCCCTGTACTTGCATCCATATGGTCTGTTCTTCATAAGCTAATACATGTGACCACTGTCCTCATCTTGGCTGGCTTTTGTCTTGCTCATGAACCTCTGATGGGTCCTGGCCAGATTTGGTGGCCAGGAACAACTGAAACCAAGGGCTGGTAGCCTCACAGTATGCCAGTGTCAGGACCCCTCCTCGTACCTATGGGGTACAGGGTGTTCACATTTATCTGACTGAGCCTCCTTCCTATTTATTGTAGGGCTTTGAAGATGTGGGAAGGAAAGGGTGTGCTTACTTCCTCTCTCCATATCCTTTTATAGGCGGGGAGACCTCAGGGAGCCAGGTTAGGAGAGTGGTGGGCATAGGATGTCCTATCTGGGATCACCAATGCTGCCAGAGACTGCAGAATAGACCAGGGTGGAGATGGTTTCACTGCTCACTTTGTATTCCATGCAGGAAGCAATGTTTGCTGTCAGCTGATGGTGGGGACCTGGGTCTGGCTGTGGCACAGCTGGACATGTATTCTTACATCACCAGGTACATTGGTATGACACTTACCTGGGATCAGAGAGGCTGTGCTGAGAGTGGTCTCAGGCCTGTGTGGCCGGGGGATTCCGGGGTCCTTGGGCAGATCTGGGGTAGAGGCTGATGTTGCAGGCAGACAGCTGACAACAGCTGTAGTAGCAGCCACTGCACTGCGAGGCTTGACATGGCTGTCACTGGGCCGTTGGACAGCATCGACCAGCACAGGGTCAGGTGTACTGGAGACCACAGCTGTAGGAAAGAAGTTTTCTCGACTGTCCTTAGGGTGCTTTGGGGTAGTGGGGGTGTCCCCTGAGGCCTGTAAGAACAAAAAAGGCTAAGAGGGTTGGCTGGGCGGCCCTAAGCACACACTGCCCTGTCCCACCCCAGGCCAATACAGTCCTTCTATGGAGGACACATCCTCTGGACCTGGGATGTCAACACAGCCCTATGACCTCTGAGCTCCATTATGCGGCCCATGAGATGCTGGCACGCAGATATTCGGGGACCCAGCACCAATACTGATACTCAGCTTGTGCTGGTGAGGACTCAGTGAGGACCTCCTGCTGGCCCTCCCTGCTCACTCTACAAGGGCCTAGGCAGGGAGAAACATGTCTGCCCTGAAGTATAGCGGACTTCCAAAAGGCCACTTGTGGAAGGGTCCTAAGGGGAATGCTAAAAGAGTCCACATCTGAGCTCCAGACTGCAACTGGCTGTGACCCCCAGCTATGGTGCCTGGCCTCTGTGGTTCCTATGAGCCAGACCCTTTCCAGTCTTCTTTCACAGTTCATTCTGCTATGACACTCTTCCAGGGTTCTTTTCCCAGGGCCACTGCCATTCCACCAAAGCCTGGCCCTCCTTGGACAAGTATGGAAGGCTACAGCATCCTGACAGCATGCTTCAAATAAAGTGTGTTTTACGGTACACTGAGGCAGCATCTTATGGCAGAGCTGAGCCCCCCAGCAATCCAGCCCCTCTTCAGTAACAGGCCCACTGTACTGTCTTGAGCTGCCCATGTCAGGGCAGCAGGGCCCTCCACCCTACCCCCTAAGAATCATATGTCTGTTAATGGGCACCACAATACTAGGGGGACAGTTAGCTTCCATGGATGGATAACTGTCTTCTGGTGGTTGTTTTGATTGGAATGCCCTGTCCATGGTTCTACATGGCAGAAGATAGGCTCTGTGGACTGTTACTATGTGGTAGGTGTCTGGGATAAGCTCCAGGACTGTGCTATGGGCAACAGTTTGGTAGGAGGGCAAGGTAGGCTGTGGGCCTGGGAGCCCACATTGGGCCTGGAGGCCTGCAAAAATGATAGTGTTGTTGTTGTTGTCTGAGTCCTGGTGGCAGACACACTGAGGAGGGTCAGTGCTGTGTCCCTGTATGGTCTTTAGAGCACCCTACAGGGGTGTACGGGGGCTTCCATTGCAACTCTGACATGCTGAAAGCAAAATGAACACTTCCTGCGCATTGGTAGCAGCAGCCTCCACTTTCCTAGTGTTGGTCAGAGTTGAGCACAAAACCAAGGTGGGGACTCTGGGGTCCTGTGGGGTAGGATGTACAGAGGGGATGACCTGAAAGAGACCCTGGCTGCTTGCACTGAGAGGAACATGGGGCAATGGGGAAGGACAGGTAGCTTATCAAAGAGCTTGAGAGGAGCCTTCTAAGGGGCTTCTTCTAAGGGGCCCCAGTTCCATGTAAACAGGGACATGCCCTGTGGAATATGCTATGTGCTGGGTGTCTGGGGAGCCCCAGGCCAGTGCTGCGGGAAACAGGTCTGGTAGAAATGTGGGGAAACATGCCAAGGATCAAGGGTAAGGAGAGATGGGGAGGCAGGAAATGGCCTCCTTGGACTGACTTTAAAGGAGATGAGAACCAGAGCAGAGCAGCTAGCCCTCAGTCATATCCCTCTAGGCTTAGGGTAGGAGTTGGGGGCCAGGCATGTGGTGAGAAGGCCTTAGGCAATAGCAGAGACACCCTACTAGGGAGCAGGTGCAGGTCAGAATATCAACAGAGAGGACACAAAGCCATCGAGCTGGCTCTCCTCTACATGAATACTGTATCCGAAGAGGGGGCTACGGATCCACAGTTCACTTGGTCAAGGTGAACCTCCTGGACTTCTTTAAGCCTTAAACAGGAAGCGGGGGGCGGGGGGGGGGGAAAGAACCTGATGCCCCATTCCTTTGAATAGAAGCCTGTCTGGACCCCCCAGGATGGCACCAGCTAGGATTCAGACCCCTTTGGATGAGACAGCCCAAGGTAGTTGGGCCATCTCTAGGGACAAAAGGCTTCCTTTTTAATCTTTTGACCTATTGGCTTTCAAAGCTCTAAGAGGGGAGCTCAGTGGTAAGAGTGCCTAGCATGCATGAAGCCCTGGTTTCAATTCCCCAGTACCACATCCACAGAAAAAGCCAGAAGTGGTGCTGTGGCTCAAGCATTAGAATGCTAGCCTTGAGCAAAAGAAGCTCAGGGACAGCGCCCAGACCCTGAGTTCTCACAAAGACCCCACCCCTCACTCTCTTCCTGCTCAAAACCCCCTATCCTTATCACTCCTTTTTCACAACGTTGGCCCCTGGATCCTCATATTGTATCTAGAAGTCACCCCACTTCTTCACTGTCCCAGCCCTGGGACCCCTGGAATATTCTCTTTCTACCCGATCCTGTCCAAGCCGCCCTACTCCTGTGGTCCTGTTGGGGTAGTTGGCCCTGCTTGTGCTCTCTAATCCTCTGGTCCATATTGATGGCTATCAAGGGTCCTTATACCAGGGCTCCTCACATACCCAGGCAGAGTCCTGACCTTTCTGCTTCCTTTGCCTTTCCAAACCCAACCTCACTCTAGCTGGGATTCTTTGAGGCTCTTCAACTCCATCTCTATCCCCATTATCTCCCTCGCCACCCTACCATGCAGGTCCCTCATCATGCCACTTCTTGGATCCTGACATTCTTGCTTAGCCCTGCACCAGCATTACCTTCTTCACTCATCACTGGTGTGACTGTCCCTTCTCCTGCCTAGTAAGGGCTATCTCCCCACTCTGCATAAGGCCCTACCCTTTTCTTCAGTGGTCCCTCAATAGGATACATCTCTACCCTGGGTTCCCAGCCATGTTTTTTCTAGTCACCCTGGCTCTAAGATTACTTTCTCCATTTTTGTTGCAAAGGTGAGGTCAGCTCGCCAGGAGCCATCTTCTCTACTTCTGGAAAAGGGAGTAGAGGCATCCCTACTATGAATGGTGCCCCATCAACCTGAGGTTTAGTCACTTCCAGCTCTTCTCCCTTTGGTCATGCTGACTACAAGAACTATCCCCATGCAAATGTGCTTCCAGCCTACAGCTAGGCCTAAGTGATAGGCAGGACCTGAGCAACTGGCTCCAGCTTACCTGTCTCTGGGCAGCAGCCCCAAGGTGGACTTGACAGAACTTCACAGCCTGCTCCAGAGCAGCCTCCTCGTCCACCTAAAACAAGGAGATGATCAAAATAGAGGACCTGGGACATGGTGCTTGGCTTCCTCCCAGGCATGTTTGTTAGGGCAGCACAGACCAGCCTATGGGAGTTTGACTAGGGGTATGGGGAGAACTCAGCACAGAATTTTCCTCACTGATGCCTAAATCCAGAGCTCCCAGGTCTGTCTTCCAGGTGAAAGTTCTAGCTGAGGGTCCAAGTACCAATTATTGGTATCATGACTTGGGGCCATCCATACTTCTAGCCACTCTAAGTTATTTTCTGTGGCTATTTATGTTGTTTACAAGAGCTAAAGCTGACAGGGAAACTCAGACCAGACCAACCAAGCCTCTAAATTTGCCTGAGAGCTGGGTGTGGTGGTATACATCCATAATCCCAGGAAGTATAAACAGGAGAATAGAGAGGTCCAGGCCAGTCTGGGCTATGTTTTTTGAGAACCTCTCTTAACAAAAAAAATTTAGTTGAAGCCCAGTTGCTTCTAGGTGTGGCTTCTGACAGGCAGACTTCTGAGCTTCTTGCTCACTTGAGGGGCAGGAAGGAGGGCTATGATCCAAATATAAGAGGCCTTTGAGAAGTCCTGGTCTGAATGGGGCAAATCTGATGGTGATAGCCTTGGGCAATGCCAGACATAATCCAGAGCCCAAGAGCCCAAGGCACAAGGAGTTCAGTCCAAAACTCCAGAGGTGAAGGGGTCACTCTGGACAAGCAGTGGGCAGGCCCTGAGGTAGATGGCCATATATGGCCATCAAGGCAGGGAAGAAGGCAATACAGGGAAAGGCCAGCTTCACTACCAGCAAGGAAAACAGTAGTACATTGACGGTCTTCTAAGCAATTAACAACAAAAGCAAATGGAAGTTAGCACTTGACATTTTGAGAGAAGATTAATGTATGTGTCTATACATCACAAGACAACAACAACAAAGCAGCAACAAGAACAGGATGACAGCTTCTTTGGGCCACAGTGGTTAGACTCTTTCCAAAAAAGCCCTATCTTTTAGGTAAGTTACAGCAACCACCTTTAGATTGAAAGCTCAAAGGATGTGCCCCAAATGCAACCTGATGGCCTCACTGGGACAGGGACAGGGGTGGGGGCTCATCTTCCTGTGCTGGACCTGTAATGCAGATTCATTCATATTCCTTAAAGGCACAAGTTTTAAAAACTGTTTTGCTTTCTCATTGTAGAAAGCCTCAAAAGCAAAAAGAGGGGATGTGGTGGGTATGATAACTGAAACCCACCCCAGGGGCAGGCCCCAGCACATCTTGACACTCAGGAATGAGCCTCCTAGAGAAGAGAAAGCCAAGGACACAGGTAGAGTTTGTGGACATCAAGTCTGTGGATAGGTACAGCCCTGGGGCCATCTCATTGCTCACCTACCTGTTTGATGAGCATGTAGGTCTCTGACATGATTCTCTCAATTCGGCCTAGGTCGTAGGCCACACCTTTCTGGCCCTGCTGCCACACTCGGTAGGCATCCAGCAGGAGGGTTTTGCCTGACTCTGTGTCCTCCAGAAGCTTCCTCTTTCGGCTGGGTCGTGGGGGTGTCTCTTCTAGGTGGCTGCAAGTTCTGGCCCCGGTGGCAGTAGTGGGAGCTGTGTTGGTGGTGGGGGTTGGGGGGCCTAGGGTGAGTGGAGTAGGCTGCTGCCGGGCACTGATACTCAGCTCCTCTAGAGACAGCTCAGCAGGCCGACTCTCTGGGCCTCGGTCCCTTGGGAGATGGCTCGGCAGCAGGGACAATGGCCGTTCCAAGTCTATGCGGCAAATAGTGGCCTCACCTGTGTCCATGGGCTCAGTGGACCCCATTCGTGGACTCTCTCTGTCCTTCTGCTCCCCACCCTGGCCTAGACTGTCTCCTGCATCCATGGCCATAGGCTGGTGACTGAAGGTGCTCACTGTGCCCCCTGGCTCAGGCTCTGGCCCTGAGACATCAGTCAGAGGAGACTTCTTGGGGTGAGGGAGTTTCTCCTGGTCATCCTCGGGACTGGTCTTGTGTGAGATATCGGTGGTCATTCTGGCTCTGGAGAAGCCAGAGGCCTTGGGTCCTGGATGTTCTGACCCCTGCCAAGAAACCAGAGACAAGACAGTAGGGTCTCTCCAATACATAAAAGCACCTCATTGTCACTGAGCTCAACTCGATGACAATCTTAGCTATGGACATCTACTCTACTAATGGGCCAGGGCTTGGCCTCAGGCATCAGAGGAATAAGTCAGGCCCAGAGACTTGTCCTAAGCTCTACAACAATGGCAGTTAGAGGGGCTAATGGGACCTTTATTTACTGCTCATGAAAGCCTGGATCTAGCTGGGATGTAACCACCTGGCTCTCCTGTGGAGTAGCGATGTAAGCCTCAGGGGGTTGTATAGGAAGGGGATTGGGGCCATTGCTGCCTGTGCTTACTTCTGGCCTTGTGAAGGAGGGGTGAGTGCTGAGCAGCTGCATCAAGCCCCAACTACTACACTGGACACGGGCTCTAGAGGTGGCAAACAGGGTTTCCAGCAGCCCCACCCACTGAGGGGGTACTTCAGTTCCTAGGCCTCTGGAGTTGGCTGTGCAGTGGGGTCCTGCTGCACCTGCCTAGGGGTTGGAAGATGCACATAATGTGCTCATAGGCCTTGCTCTGCCTGCTGGGGAGTTTGGCCCCATGTATGGTCATAATCACTCTCTTCAACCATCAAGCATGTGGAGGCCTCAGTAACTGCTGAATACTCATTGTTCCAGCTGACCTTTCTGGCCTAGAAGTGGGAGTCAGGATGGGTTCTGCTTTTCCAGTGGGGACAGAGAGACCTGCCTAACATGCAAGCAGTAGCATCAAGAGCACTGCCTGGGGAGGGTCTTAAAGTACATTTTATGGGCCATGGAGAGGGGCAATGGACAACATACCTCGGTGAGTTCACTCAGTGTGTCTTCTAGCACCTTCACAGTAAGGATAAAGGCCCGCTGTGCCAAGACCTGACGGTCAGCATCTCGCAGATATTTCCTATGATCACCCAGAGGTGGCCAGAAGGAATGAGAGAGTGTTAGATACCACATAAAGCTGCTGGGTAGCAGCCCAGGACATTATCCCTGCCCTGAGAATGTGTGTATCCCTATGTCCAATCTATTTTTTGAGGTCTGCTTCTCTGAAGGTCTCTACTGCATCCCACTTTCCACAATCAACAGGTCTCTGAGTTAGCTCCACCTTGCTGAGCCCTCTGGTCTAGCTGTAAGCAGGGAGGGCCACAGTAGGCTGGCGTTGCCTGTTGCTCAGGGGTGGGATAACGAGGGAGGCATAGTTCTTCCCTCCCAGGCCCGTCTTCCTGAGCTTGTGGCATGCTACCTGACATGCCATAATGAATAAAACCAGAACAAGAATCAGTGCAGGTATAGGAGGATGGTGATCCAGGCTGAGGCTTCACAGCCTTGCACCTCCTGGGAACCCTTCATTCCTGCATGTAGCAGATGTTATATGCCCTCCCCCTTTCTGGCTAAGGGATTCCTGGTTCCTATTGAAGCCCAGGCATCACTGCAGCCCACTTAATCATTATTGGCTTTTGCCTCACCACCTGATAGTATCTCTGAGAGCTAGGGGGAGGGGAGGCTAAATTGTCCAGGGTGTCAATGTGGAAACCACATTGTTAATCCCAGGATGCTTGAAGGTAGGAGTGGTGCCCTGTAGGTTCTATGCTGAAACAAGGAAGTCATGGAGGAGAAACTGGTGGCTGGGGCTTCTAGACCAGTGGGCTCAGGACCAATCTGAAGCAGTGGAGACAGTCCTGGTAGATGGCCTGGTGATGGCAGCAGAGGTATATACTAGGTTACTCATGTGGGTGGCCTACTCACTTGCCCTGGTCTGGGGTCCGCTGCAGCATAGAGGACACCTTCAGCAGGGTGCCGTGGTCCCGGAGCTGGGCCAGCACCTTGAGCAGTAGCACGATGGAGCGGTTCATGTGCCAGGCGAAGCTGCCTGGCCGGTCAATCTCATCCACGGGGATCCGCCAGATGCCCTGTGGGACAGGCACAATGGGTTATGAGGAGGACTGCTATGGCCAGAGTCTCAGGGACACCCTCCCTAACATCCTCTAGAACATGCTAGAGGCATACTACCCAACTGGGGACTTCATGGCTCCCCATAGGAGGAGAGATGCATGACTACCTCAACATATTCTCTCCTTACTAATAGTGGCAGATGAGACACGTGGTTCTGGCTGTATTATGGGTTTACTGGACCTGTCCCCTACAATGGCACTCAGATGCAGAGCTAACTGTCTGCACAGGTGCCAACTAAGCCATATGGGCAACTCTCAGAGGCAGAACTGTTAACAGAAAGGGGGCCATGGAGACCTCTGGCCACTGCTGTAGACAGGCTCTGGTATGGTCCTGCTCTCACACAGTCATTCCTGGCCGTCTTAGAAAATCACTCGCAAAGCCGGGTGCTGGTGGCTCACACCTGTAATCCTAGCTACTCAGGAGGCTGAGATCTGAGGATTGTGGTTCAAAGCCAGCCTGGGTAGAAAAGCCCTCATGAGACTCTTATCTCCAATAAACTACTCAAAAACTGGAAGTGGCACTATGGCTTAAGTGGTAGAGCACTAACCTTGAGCACAAAGAGGCTCAGGAATAGTGCCTGGGCCCTCAGTTCAAGCCCCACAATTGACACAAAAAAAAAAAAAAAAAAAAAAAAAGAATGAAAGAAAGAAAATCACTTGCAGCCCCTAGGATGCCCAGGCCTCAAATACCTCAGTAACAACGTTTTGTTCTGGCAACAACATTCCTCCTACTGCCCTTGGCTATGCCTAAATACTGTGGCACCAAGTATTCCCTAACATCACCAGCTAGAGTCTGGTTCTCTACAGCCCTGATAACCAGCATAGCATCTGACAACTTGGGGACCAGTCAAGGTTTAAGGGGAGGCAGAGATGACATTGGGATGGAGTAATGAGTAAAGGAATATTAAGAAGGCCTGACTTGGGCACAGTACCTCAAGGAACTGTAAAGAATCAGCAAGTTTTCAAATGGGACCCTGTAGTCAATCCCTGGAACAATTCTTGCCTAGAATGGACTAGTGCTACAAGTGACATGGCCTCTTCTTCCTCCTCCTAGCATGGGCTAGGTCCATGTCAGGCTGCAATATGGGGCTCTAGGGACCTTGGTTACCAGCATGGAGCCTCATGAATGTCTAGGTGGTATCCCTTCCAGGCCCTGGTCACTGCTCACTGCCTGCTCATGGTATGTGAAGAGGCCTGGACCCATACTGCTCTAGCAGTCCTGGGAAGGGAGCTAGGACACCTCTAGTCTTCAGTTGTTCAGGCATGGAAGGAGCTTAAACCCCTCATCTCTTAGCCTGTGCCATCCACAGTGAACCACCAAGCAGACAGATGAGTAACCTACGGACTATGTAGAGACCTCACACCACCTTCTGCCCTCAGCGGCATCCATCAAGAGCAAAGCCAAGTTGTCCATACATGCTGTGCAAATACCAGTGAGTGCTGTGCCTTCCTCACATGTGGGTCTACAGCAGCTTGCAAAAGCCACCACATTTGAGGTAGGATGGACGCACTGAACTATAGTGGCCACTATTGGAGTCAAGGGCCCCAGGCCTAGCATCTTCCTCCTCTGTTCCCAGAACTGCGGATGGCCTAGGTATGATTGCAGTGGCCTCTGAAGGTGCCGTCCCTGCAGTCTGCTAGGCCTGTGAGGCCAGATATCGGTGTCCAGGTGGTATCCATGAACTATGAATGCCAAAGTTCAAAAGAAGTGGTGTTATTCAGAGTCACACAGCCTGAAGACTTGGGATTGGCCCTTCAACCACCCACAACTTTGAGAAAAGGATTCCTATAGGCCTTAACCACCAGCTGTGATAGTGCCTCTCCACACCAGAGAGGGTAAAGTCCAGGACCACATGCTGTGTGAGGTATATGAGAGACCTGCAGCTTACAGGTCTCATGTGTTAGGCAAGAGGATCTGGAATATCCCTGGTTTTTTTACCAAATCTCCCTCCCTGTGCAGAGCCCCTGATGACTTAAGTCATGTGGGAGTCTGTTCTCTAATCTGGTGTGGACAGTCTGCCTGCCTATCAGGGTGTATATGTGAGGAGAAGCTGACTTTTCCAGTTTTCCCCTGGTAGTACCCCAAAGGCAGAGAGGTAGCCCTGCTCCCTCACATTCCGCTAGGCTCCACACTAGTGGGGCTGGGGTATAGGCACTAGCAGGCTTGGGGAAGAGGAGGAGGAGGAGAGAAACAGGAGTACTAGGACCCTCAGACACCTGTTGACATTTCAAAGGCTATTAAGCCTTATGGTAAAATAGGCTGAGGGGTTGCCTAGACCCTAATGTTTATCTAAACCCCAATACTGCCAAGACTCAGCCATATATCCGAGGAGCTAACGACCTCTGGAGGGGGCTTGTTCATCTTATTAAGGGTTAACGAGTAGAAAAGTGGCAACTCTGGTGATTGGGTGGGTTTTTAACTAGAAGAGTGTCTTAGATTGGGTAGGCTTGCGTTGCTTCAGTTCTGGGTCACAAGGGCCTTGACACAAACCTGGCAGAGCAGGACAGGCATTCAGGCTGAAAAGGGTTTTCTGTATGTGGCTAGGCTCTTGGACCAGACAAAAGCCATCTCACCCCTCTTGCTAGTGAAAAAAACAGGCCAAGAAGGTGATGTCAGAGATAAGCCACACTTGGCTCTTAGCAAAGTGGTTAGAGAAGTACAGCAGTTTTGGTAAATGGTGAGGGACATGGGAACACAGAGATTCTGCAGAGGAACTCCAGATTCTTGCTCCCAAGTTCAAGATGGAAGATACAATGTATTTGTGTGTGAGCACATGGAGAAAATCTGGAGGACCCACCAAACAGTCACCAATGTGCTACCTAGAACCGTACCAGGATAGCCTGGTACTGTCAGCCCATCTGGAACTGGGCACCGGCTCACCTTTACCAGTTAGGGGCAGGGGCTGAATCCAACTTGTTGAAGTTAATGCCCCAGGATCATCCATGTATCTCTTGGAATATCTAGAATGTTTACAGGACTGTTTCAGAAGCAGCTTGACCATGCTGGCCAAGCTGCATGCCCTGTCTCTCCTGCCTCTCCCTGTTCTCTATTGCCAGCCTGTTGGCACTGGGATCCCATTCTTAGCCTCTGACCTTTGGGTCAAGTGCTTGCTGTGCTAGGGATTGAAGGAAGGACAGACAACTCAAGCCTTCCTTCTAGGCAAGGACCTGACCCCTCTGATGGCAACAAAAAAGCCTTACAAGAGAAAAAGGACAGATTATGGCAACAGAAGCATGTTCATTATAAAGGAAAAAAGAAACCTTCACAAGACAGAAGTTCTTAAAGGCACATGTTTTCCAATAGGCTGGAACTAGGCAGTAGAAACCCATGTGGGCAGATGCTTCTCTGCCCCGCTCTCCGTCACTGGGCCACATGGTCTGCACCTCTGTGAGCACTTGGATGCTAATAAACAAATGAATACACCAAGAAACCTGTGTATCACACATTCTAGCACATGGTTTGCATCCCTATCTCCCATTCCCTTTAGTAACATAACATCACAGATCTCAGAAAGAACAGATGACCACACAAATCAGGCAGTGGGTTCATGGAAAACCAGAAGGGAATGACAGGTGCCCTAACAAATGCCCCAAACCAGCCCTAGAGACATGAAATGCAGCATTTTATAGTTGCATGGGTTTTGCTTTCATCTTGGCCTTTCCTTGGGAACGGTGGTACTTAAGATACAATTCTTTGGGCTCTGATTGGTTTGAGTGCCCTTGTTCACTTATTTGCAGTTTATTCATTTACATGCCTTAGCATAGGGCTCTTGGGATCACTGGGCACTGAGCACCATTCCCTCCCCTTCTCCTGAAATGGGCTCATTTCCTTCTACTCCCACATTTGAGCCCTGCTCTGCCCACCCACCAGTCATGGAATAATAGCCAGCAGGTAAGCCCAGGATCTCAGCAGGCAAGCCAGATCTCAGCAGGCTTCCTTCTTCTGCAGAAGTCCTTAGCAACAATACCTCCTTTTCTTAGTGTGGAACTTGGTGCAAATGCAAGGTAAGCCACTAAGGGCAGGACTAATTCTTGTAGCCATGAAGCTGGCCATTAGAGACAGCTGGCCTGGGGGAGAACAAAGCCACCAGGTAGAAAGCAAGCCAACAACTTCCACTTCACCTGAGCTAGGTAGAGCCAGGCTTTTGTATTTGCTGCTCATGGATGGTCTAAACCTGGGTTCTTGTAGAGGAAAAAGGAGGAGCCAAAACCAACCTCCCAACTACTAGGGCTAAAGTCCTAGAGAGAGCCAAGGTGTTGGTGAGGTGCTGTGCCAGCCTGGTGAAGACAGGCACCCAGCAAGCAAAGACACCTGTTCCTCCATCTTCCTTATCATGGCCACATGAGAAGAGCCATGAGGCTCAGCCCCCTGACACCACCTTAGAAGGCACAGATGTGGGCCTCAGGAAGGGCGTGGGTGAGGAGCCAGGAGTAAGCAGAAGGGGAGCTAAGTCAAACCCGACGAGAAGAGTGTGGGCAGCAGTGCCTGAAAGGAGACCTGCTGAGAGCAGATGGGAGGGAGGCCAGCACTGGGTGCTAACACTCCCACAGAATCCAAAAGACAGGATGGAGCAAGATCACAGATTTGAGAGAGCCAAGAGCAGAAGCGGGAGCCAGAGCAACAGACAGTCCCATGAGGAGAGCCCTTCCCTGAGACTGTCCCCTCCCACCTCTGCAGGCACACATGCTGTCTTCAGATCTGCCCCTACTTCTTTGGGCTAGGCTCCCTGGTAGCCAATGCAGCTGGGATAATGCTTGCATGGGAGAGCCAAGGGCAGTTGGAGCCCACACTGGCAACCTCAGAGCACTTAAAACCATGAGACTGTACTCAAAACTCTTTCTGCGTGCTAAATCTTCATCCCAAGTAACTCAGCCCACCCCACCACTCAAGAGTAGTTCTGGGATCCTCAATGGCAGATGAAGTCAGAGTCAGACAGACTCCAACAACCTAAATAATTTGTAGGGCCTCAGACTCTGGGCTGAGGGCTTAATACAAGTTCCTCAGCCCTTTCCACAGCCTTGAGTATCTTCCCACTGCTGTAGAGGCAATGGAGCTTTAGAAGCTACACTCACAGGAGGGCAAGCCTGGGGTTCCAGGGAGAGTGAGCACAGTCACTGTGGTTTGGGGGCCCCTAAACTGTTCCCTTTCAGCTGAAAGCTGGGTAAGTGGAGGTGGTGGGTACTGTGATAGCTTGGTATTAATGCCTAAAACGTATTCAAAACCAGGTGCCAGTGAAGTTCAAAGCACCTTGGGCAGAAAAAGTCTTTGAAACTCCATGTCCAATTAACCACAAAGTACCAGACTAGAGGTGTACCTCAAGTGGTAGAGTACCACCTATGATCAAGAAACCCAAACAAACTGGACACTGGTGGCTAATGCCTGTAATCCTAACCCAGGAGGCTAAGATCTGAGGATCCTGGTTTGAAGCCAGCCTGGGCAGAAAATTCCCCTAGACTTTATTCTCATAGGGACTTTTCTGCCTGGGCTGGCTTCAAACCACAGTCCTCAGATCTCAGCCTCCTAAGTAGCTAGGATCACAGGCATGAGCCACTGGCATCTGACTCCCTAGATTCTTATTTCCAATTAACAAGCAAAAAGCTGGAAGTAAAGCTATTGCTCAAGTGGTAGAGTGCCAGCCTTGGGCAAAATTCCTAAAGGACAGTACTTAGGCCTTGAGTCCAAGCCCCAGTACCAGCATAACAACAACAACAAAAGCTAAGCAAGAGCATGAGGCTCTGAGTTTAAGCCCTGGTACAGAGGTAGGGGAAGGGAATACTATTCATTCACAAGGGAACTAGAAAACATGGGGGTTTCAGAGGGGAGGAATCTGGAGCCTGGTGAGCTGGTGAGGGAGAGTCCACTAATGGGAATCTTGGTGGATGGTATCCTACCCGGAAAGGCAAGAGATGTAAGTAGCTCCTGCAGTTGCAGAACAGTATGTAGACAGCTAGTCAAAGCTATGCTTGGGCTCACAGCTTATTTCCTGCAGACTGTGGCTTGGGACTTAGGCTCTTCTTTCCCCAGATTCCCTGGTCAGCCCACACTCATGAAGAGCCTTCATGTGGACAGGAAGGGCTTGATACACATTCCTGTATCCTTATGACCCTGCACCCCAGCATGGCTGTTAGATGTAGCCTTTTCACTCAGCCCATAGCCAATGTATCCTGGCAGCCTGAGGCCACAAATTCAAATGCTTTGGTTCTCATAGTACATCTCATCTCTCTCCTCTGGACCCCCACTCAGGCTACTGGCTTTGTTCTGGTTTTTTTTTTTTTTTTTTTTTTTTTGTCAGTTCTGGGGCTTGAACTCTGGGCCTGGGTGCTGTCCCTGAACTCTTCAGCTCGAGGCTAGCACTCTACCATTTGAGCCACAGTGTCACTTCCGGTTTTCTGGTGGTTCATTGGAGATAAGAGTTTCACAGATATTCCTGCCTGGGCTGGCTCATATCTCAGCCTCCTGAGTAGCTTGGATTACAAGTGTGAGCCACCAGCTCCCTGCTTGTTTTTCTTTTTTCTTTTTTTGCCAGTCATGGGGCCTGAACTCTGGGCCTGGGCACTGTCCCTCAGCTCTTTAGCTCAAGTCTAGCGCTCTATCACTTGAGCCATAGCGCCACTTCCGGCTTGTTCTGCTAATGTGGTGCTGAGGAATTGAAGCCAGGGCCTCATGAATACAAGTCAAGCACTCTACCACTGAGCCACCTTCCCAGCCCTGGTTTTTTATTTTTTGGGATAAAGTTGTTTGTTTTTTTGTTAGTCATGGGGCTTGAACTCTGGGCCTGGGCACTGTCCCTCAGCCCTTCAGCTCAAGGTTAGCCCTCTACCACTTGTGCTACAGCGCCACTTCTGCCTTTTTCTGCTTATGTGGTGCTGAAGAATCAAACCCAGGGCCTCATGCCTGCAAGGCAAACACTCTACCACTGAGCCACCTTCCAGCCCTGGTTTTTAATTTTTTAATGACACGTTCTTACTATATAGCTTAGGCTGGCCTCAAGCTTGTAATCTTCCTTCCTCAGCCTCCCAAGTGCAGGGGTTGGAGGTATATACCACCATATCTGGGTCTCACATCACTTCTGACAGGATAACTCAAGGCTATTCTGGCTAAGGGTTGCAAGCCTCATCTGTCACCTTTACAAATCCCACTTTTCAGTTATGGACTCTCCTAGAGCCTCCTCTTTGTGCCTATAAAGGCACAAAGGTCTCCTGGGAAAACAAGTGCCTCTGGGAATGCCAGAACAGGAAAGGAAGAGGGGCAAAGGCTGTAACCCAGTCAAAGCTGAACTAAGTTGGGAAGGGAATCAAAAAACACTGTACACCCACAATGGCAGGGACACTCTTAAGTATAGTATATAATCAACTCAGTACTTGCCTCCCAGAGAAGAAAAGTAAGTTCAAATGACCTGCTCAGGATGCCCAAAGACTCCCAAAGTAGGATCACCTTGAGTCTCTCCCCATACTCTCACTTCCAAAGAAACCAGCTGGCAGTGAAACCTCCATTTTACATATATACATATGGAAACAGTAACAAACAACCACTTGTTCTGAGTCAGAACTGGAGTCCCACTACAGGATAGGCTTGGATTAGAAGGTCTGCCCATGAATGAAGTGGTTAATAGGTGGCCAGTGTCTTCCACTAGTATCCTCAGGTGCCTCAGTCAAAATTAAGCACCCTGTATTCTGTATTAGGAAATGGCCTCCAACCTTGGTCCTCCCAGGACTTAGCTTGTCTGCTCTAGTTGTCTCTTGCTGCCATCCCCACAGGACTCAGATGTGGCTCCTTTCTCTAACCTGCATTTTTAGGATCTCACCCAGGAGGAGGAGCATGCTAGGCAAAGCTCAGGCAAGAAGGCAGTAGAGGGAGTGGCCTTTTTTCCCAAGTAAAGGTTGTTAAGGGCACTACAGAGAGACCATGAAAAGACAGAGCAATGAACTGCTGATGGGAGGATGTAGGGTATTCAGCCTGACAAGGACACAACGTGACCACTGGGCAGCTAGCAATGAATTCTCCCTTCTCCAGCTCACCCAGACTCTCCCATGTCAAGATTCCTGAGTCTGCATGGAGCCTTCTTGGGTCCTAACCAGACTATTCAGGTACTGCCCACCAGGTTGCCCCTAGCATGACCTCAGCAGGTCATGAACCTTGGTTGGAACACTGGTTATAGCCCTCTAGACTGAGGTTTTCAGAGGTATCCAGGTAGGAGGCGCTGCATTGCCCCTGGCTCTGAGAATTATGATCTGTGAGGTACCTCAAAGTCTCAGATAGTAAAGCTCCAGAGGAAAAGAAAACTCAAAGACAAGCTGGGGGCCAGAAAGATAGAGACTGTAGCTGATTGCTTATTTTGCTCGCAGGCACATTGCCCAGAAAAGGAATGTTCCAGATCAAAACCTCAACTCTGGTTAACCTTGAGGTAAGTCAGTTCCATGAACTCAAGGAGTCCCACCTGGGCTCCCAGAGCTACATCTGTCCTTCCCAGGACGCAGGGAGCCTCAACACCTAAAGATTCAGGGTTCAGGAATAGAAGGAAGGTAATGGGTCCAAAGAAAAAGAATTCTGAGAAGTGTTCTGGGAAAAGCGAGAAGGAGCTGAAAAAAAAAAAAAAAAAAGCCTCTGCTGGGCGGGTGGAAAATGGGCATCTGGGTTGACTCTCCAGAAAAATACTGGGTGAATATCCTCTTTACGAAGTTCTTCCGTCTACTTAGGATCACTTGTGGGAGCCAAGGGAAAGGGCATGAGATAGTAGGCTGGACTCCTGGAGGTGAGATCTGGGTGTCTAAGCTAACACAGTGGGGGATGTCCACAGTAAGATGGGTGATCAAGGCTTCCCAGACAACTAAGCTTTAATAACTCTGTTCAAAGAAAACAGCATTGTAAGTACCCAAGGGAGAGTTAGCTCCCTGGCAGAGGGATTCCTACAGACCTTCTTGGCATGGAGCAGAGTAGTGATTCAGTGCTTAGAAAAGGCGAGGGCTGGGAGCATGTTGGCATCCCATTCTCAGAAGCAGCAGGCATGGGATATAGGAGCAGGCTGTTGTTAGCTAAGGACCAGCTGGCAAGTGGTGGCTGGAGCTAGAGAGCAATGAAGTCTTTCAGCAGGGTTGAGATCTAGGGCCTTTTGATTCTCCCTCCTCCAGAAGCACAAAATTTTCTATGTGTTCAGGACAGCCTCAGAGCTGAAAACTCCACCTCAAGCTGAATCAGGATCTGGACAGTGAGCAGCAAGCTCAGGAGCAGTTGTGGGGAAACTAACAGAATCCCCTATACCCACAAACCCATACAGCAAACCACTCAAACAGCAAGAAGCGAGAGGATAGAGTATGAAGGGATAGATTCCGTGTAGTAACTGTGTAATTGAGGCTGACTTCATCTCCTGGAGTCCTACAATACTCGCAGGGTGCCCACCCAGCTTCTCCAACACATAATTTCACTTACACTTCTCTGTGGGAGAGGGGACAACTTAGCAAAGCTGACTATAGCAGAATTCAGCTTCCCAGATTCTTTGTACTCCACTTGCCCCTAAGTAAGGAGAGCAAGGACTTGGGTTGTAAGTACCCCACAGATGCTCCTTTCTGGGACCCTCCTTCTCAGGAGCCCTGGAATTTAGGTACAAATCTGTTTCTAGGTAGTTTCCCTAACATTTGAATGTCCAGAGGAGCTGAGGGATCCCATCTCTCAGGCAACACTTTGGTTCCAGTTCCTAAGTGGGGGAGCGGGAAAAGGAGACCAGATCGAAAACCCCTGGGGGCAGGAAGTTTCTACTTGTCTACCTCAAAGCCATCTGGGAAAGCCTCTCAGACTAAAGGGTTATGCGGAGGCCACCAGGGGCGCTGAGCCCCCACTCACGCCCCCATGTGACTCTGGTTGTCCAGGCTGGGCTACTAAGAACAAGGGATTCCCTGTGCCATCACTGGTAATAAGTCCTCGAGCAACGCATGAAGGGGCTGGGGAAGCCTGCAATTTGCCTGCAGCTGGCGCCTGCCGTTTCCAGCTTCTTCTGCCAAGTGAGACAAGGAGCACTAGGTCCCCTCCCCCTCCCGGGAAAAGCAGAACCGACAAACAACCGAATTGCGGGGGAAGGGTCCGGGGGCCACCTGCCAGTGGCCAGCCCCGCCCCCACGTGCCAGCCCCACGCCCTGGACCCAAACGACCCGGACCCTCCAAACTCACCCCTTCTACTTTGAATGTTTAATGCAAGGACCTGGCCCGGCACCGAGCTCTGAGCCGGCCGGCACTTACAAAGTGCTGGCACCATCTTCCCGCCCCCGCGCACCAGCTATTTATAGCTATGGAAGCGCCACGCCTGGGTGCCGCTGCCCACCCGGCTTGGTGGCCCGCTCACCATCCCCAGGAGCGGCTCCGCGCAGCTTCTCCTCGGCGCCTTCTACCGCCAAGTTGCTGGAGCCAGTGGCTTTCGCTTTCGCGCGGTGCAGCGCGGCGCGGCGCACACCCCCGCGCGCCGGCTCCCGGCCCGGGCTGGTCGGGCTGGGCTCGTCCCGGGCTCCCCGCGCCAGCGCGTGTACGGTCTCCACCAGCGCTGGCCGCCCCCGCGTGCCGCCGCCGCCTAGGCCAGCCTGGCTGCCCACCTGATGTTGAGGAGCGCGCCAGCCCAGCCCCGGCATGGGGGCGCCTCACCCTATCGCTAGAGCGACTTCCTCCGCAGTGGAGTCAAGAGAAACCACAGCCCGCCGCGGGCTTCCTGCTGCACCCGAGGCGGTGGGCAGCAGCTGGTCAAGCCCACCCGGGAAGGAGTGAGCCAAAGCGCAGAAAAGCAGAAAGCTAGGCAGGCAGAGAAGGCGAGGTGGTCGTGCAGCCCTGGCCCCAGTACCCGCCCTTGGCTGTGGGCAAGTTCCTACCCGCCGGCTCCGCCGTGGCATCTGTGCAGGAGAGCTAGGGCGGGAGCTGGGCCATGGCCGCGGAGGCTCCCTAGCTCCAGCGGGCCCGGGGCGGGGCGGCAGAGTCGGATGGGGCGCTGCGCCGGCGCTCATCTGGAAGCGGGCCCAGCAGCGCAACTGACTTTTGCAGGCCAATCCTGGTGGGGTCCCTGGCCTGGCAGCTGTGCAGCGGTAGGGGGGCTGCCCATCTACTGTGGGGCATGGGGCATCTTGGGCACAGTTCTCAGTACAGGAAGCTCAGACAGGGCAAAGTGGGGCAGTCAGGAATGTGTATATATGTGTGTGGGGGGGGGTAGTTTGGAATGACAATGGCTGAGGCATTGAGAAGTTTTCCTTAAGCCACAGATAGTAGCTATGTGAATGATGTCCCCTGGAATTATGCCCAGGGTGCCCTGTGATGGGCAGAGGTGTGGGTGTGTAGGGTTAAAAAAAAAGCCATATTAGCTATCCCACTCAGAATGACAACGAAGAATTCTGGAGTAACATCCTTAAAGGAGGGGGGCGTGCCATGGGGAGTGTGTTTTACAGTTGGAAGGTGCCTCATTATTTGGATGTGCTACTAGGCCCAGAAAGAAGGTATTAAGCTGGGGTGCGGGTCAGAGGGAGGGATGCTAGGCAGGGTAAGTCTCAGGATCCTCTAGGATCTGATTGTTCAAGAACAGCATGAGCAGCTTCATTCAAGTCTCCTCTTGGGCCACATCTTATCCTCAGGGCTGGCCAGGATGCTCCCTCCCATTCTGAACTGCCCATGTGAACCCCAGAGATAGCATCCAGTGACCCTCTCCCCCCCCCCCCTTTCAAGTGCAGCTATAGCACCACAGGAAGGACAAGGCTGCCCTAGGCTGAATCCTGCTGGGAGCTGGTGAGGCATTAAGTGAGCTTCTTCTACAGATGAAGGGTTAAGGAAGGCAAAATCTCCCTCCAGAGAAAATGGCAGTACCCACAGCACTAGTATATAGACAGCATCTTCCTCCCAGTGAGGCAGGTTGCCATGGAACTGTCCACCAAGTATTGGTTGATCCTCCTACCTGTCTGAAGAGAATAGGGCAAGGCAGGAATGGGTCACCCTATGTAGGTTACGTGGAAGAATGTTGCTCTTCCATAAGTTTTTTGTTGTTGTTGTTTGTTTTTGGTCAGTTGTGGGGCTTGAACTCTGGGCCTGGGCACCATCCCTGAGCTCTTCAGCTCAAGCAAGCGCTCTACCACTTGAGCCACAGCGGCACTTCTGGTTTTCTGGTGGTTAATTGGAGGTAAGTGTCTCACAGACTTTGTTGCCCAGGCTGGCTTTGAACTGTGATCCTCAGATCTCTGCTTCTTGAGTAGTAGCTAGAATTACAGGTGTGAGTCACTGGCACCTGGCACTTCTCTAAGTTTTTTTAATAACCTCAGAGCTGGGAGCTCTTCCACCCTCCCCAGATACCCACCCAAAGGGCTAGGTCCACCTGTCCAGTCCTGATGACACTTGTTCTGGTGACAGCCCCTCTTTGAACTGGCCAGTTCCCATTTTTCTTACCCTTGGGCTAGCTCCTGCCCACCAGTATTCCTAAGCTGTACCCTGCCAGGTGCCCCCAGTATGAAAAGGCTAGGGTCCAATCTGTCCCTTGTAGCCCTGTACCTTCTGCCCTTGGAAGGTGGCTTCCCTGCCCAGTACTAGAAGAAACAGGCGTGGGCTTCTAAAATCCACTCACTTTCAGGGACATACTTGAGTATAAGCCACCTACAGGTTATGAAGGGAGGACAAGAGCCTTCAACTGAGTTTTCCTATGGTAGGATCTCAAATAAGGACTTCTCAATCCAGCTGCCACTCAACTCACAGCCTCTCACAATCCCATGTGAGATTGTGACACAATATACATGGGAACACTTCAGAGAGCCTGAGCACTAGGCAGTTACACAGCAATATGGCCAGTATAGCTAAAACCTATCACCTAGGGCTGGCTAAATCCAGAGTCCTCGGTTGTTAGAGCAGATACTATCACTAGGTGCCAGAATGACACTTGCACCTTGCACAGCTCATGACCTCACTTCATAGATTATCTACTTCCTGTAAGATCAAGTCAGACCAAAGGAAGCTGAGAACATGCGCTCATCACCTCCAGGCCAGGAAGAAGCTGTTATTGGTGGAAAGTGTGTGGTTCTCTGGAAACCAGTGCCCAGCACCCAGAAGGCCTACAGACCTATCACTAGTAGCACCTAGCTCTCCACAGCATGCTTTCCCTGCCATACAGGCTCCAAAGGGGCCAATGGGCTCCCATAAACACTTTGACAGCACCCCCGTACCCTCACTGCCATCCATAGGCTAGCACAGATGTGCACACTGAAGAGGACAGAAGGTAGTGGGCTTGGTGGGCTTGAGCTAGGTGCTTCACAGCAAGAGGGAGGCCTGTGATAAGTGAGGAACATGTGGAGCGACATGCCTGGGAGAGAGTCTGCTCACAAGGGCTCTCAGGCTTTGTGGGCTCTGGTCTCTCTGACCCTGTGGTACCACTGTTCCAAGTGATGCCCTGTACCCCAAGCCTTGGTATATGTCAGTGCTCTCCAAAGCTTCATGAGACAAGCAGTCATCTCTAGTTGAGGCCCAGTACGGGGAAGTTCTGCAAAAGTGAGGGTCACCTTCCTTGTCCCTCACAAAGGGGAAATACTTGAGGCTCCTAGGCATCATGTGAGAACACTGAGAGAGTCAAGGCTGGTGAATCTGCCCACTTGGCATGCTTGACTTACTAGCACTTTAAGCAGGAGAGTTCCACAAACCCTAACTGTTCACAAAGCACCTGAACATCCCAAACCACAGACTACTAACCATTTCCATGGACAGACAGCTGCTTATCTATTTTAGGGCCATCCCTGAAAATCTAAGAGGTTGAGGGCTCCTGTCTGCCAGCTTCAAGATCCAGGAGATCAAGCTGTCATTACCACACTCATTTGTGGGCCAGCAGGGGCTCACTTACAGTATGGCCACAGGCTTCTTTAGGTACAAGATTTGGCCTTTGATTCATGTGACCAATAAAGTTTAAGTGACTTCACAACCCTAGAGTGGTAGGTTTCTGGTTTTATGAAGCCAAGGTCCAGACCCTAAAGCTGGATTGGGCTGTGCCAATGAATATCTATACTTTTTTTTTTTTTAACACACACACACACACACACACACACACACACACACACACACACACACACACACACACACACACACACACACACACACACACACACACACACACACACACACACACACACACACACACACACACACACATTATAGACTGCCAACCAGTTGGAGACATAGGCTTTACTGCTGCTCATCTGCCTCTCTGACTGGAGACACTAACACTCACAACACAACAAAGTCCCCTACTGGGTCTTACAGTCCACACCATCCTGTTTCCTCCCCCTCCCATCAGAGTCAACATAGGGTAAAATAGGCCTCTCCTACCCAGGTATCCAATACTCCTCCAAAGCTGTGTGGTTTAGATGCCCCAGCCCCCACTTGAATACCTCAAACAACAGCTTTTGAAGTACTCAGACCAGAAGAGGGAAAGAACATGTAACACAGAGGCCCGTGTGTGATAGAGACCTTGGTATGTTCCTCTCAGGCAGTTTCTGGCCCCAGGGACATTTGTGGGCCACAACCTGTTACCATGGTAACAGGGGCTGCTCCAGGATTTCAAATCCAATGCTGTCTCAGAAGCAACAGCAATGTGGTCAAACTTTCCAAATAGGAAAAGCAGGGGGGAAAAAAGAGGGAGGAAGGGAAAAGTGGAAAGGGAGAGGGAGTTAGACAGACAGAAAGCCAACCTAGAAAGTAAGCCTGGTCACTAAACTAAGCAGGAATGGCAGAGAGAGTGAGTGCTGGCTAGTCTTTTGGGGACAGGGCAGAAAGGAAGCCTATACTTCTGTCAGGCTATATTTCCCCTCATTGGGAGCTGGGGGCCAGAAGAGGTACAGCCAAGGGGGTGGGGCCTGGCCCTTCCTGCCCCTGCTGGAGCAGTTGCCCTCTCATCTGTTTTCCATTGGGTATATGAAAAAGTTTCTTTTGGAGAAAGGTCTGGAAAACCACTGACCTCATCTGACTGGCCCACCTTTGGAAATGGAGAAACTGAGGACAAAGGGTCAAAACCAGAAAATCAACAGCAGGACTAAACTTTGAGAGCAAGAAAAGGATCCAGCTGGAGTTTTCAGATGCTCTGGGCTTCTCCTGCCACATGCAAGCCTACACCTATAAGTTCTTGGCTTAAGGCCTCAACTCTGTACAATATAATGACATATAAAGGATGAGTCCTCAGGTCAGAATGTATTCTTTTTTTCTTTTTCTTTTTGCCAGTCCTGGTGCTTGAGCACTGTCCCTGAGCCTCTTTGTACTCAAGGCTAGCATTCTACCTCTTGAGCCACAGGGCAACTTCCAGCTTTTTCTGTTTATGTGGTACCTAGGAATCGTACCCAGGGCCTCATGCATGCTAGACAAGCACTCTACCACTGAGCCACATTCACAGCCCCAGAATATACACTTTAACTCTGGGGTTTGAGGGTCAATCAGGGCCTCCAGAAAATTCCGGGCAACCCTGGGCTCACTGATACCATGAGAATCTACCTCAAGCTAAATATGATGGCACCTAACCTCCCACAAGGTCATACTCTTCTACTGGAGCAATTGCAGTAGGGATATAAGAGGTACTGTCTGAGCCCCTCGCTTGGGTTTTCATGGTCAGGCCCACTTGGAGTAAGAGCCCAGTGTTCTAGGGGCTAAGTGAACAAAGTGGAGGCTGCCACTGAGATATCTCCCCTCTGAAAAGGGCACATTCTTACAGTGACTCCCTCGTCTTTTCATCCTAAAGATGTCCTCCTAGAAGCCACAGACTTCACCTAACCTTTGCCCACTCTGTCATGAGCCTGAACAGGCTGCCTACCCTAACTCACTTTCCAGACCCTTATCAAAGGCCCCACACATTCACTTGTAAATGCACCTCTGCCCTTGACAGGCAGTGTCTGGCCAGCACTTGGGTCTAAAGCAGTGTGTTCTGGAAGGACAAAACAGAAGATACAAGGATCTGCTCCAGCTAAGACCACTGTGCATGTGTCTCAGAAAAACATGACAGGACCACTTGTTTCAGGAGCAAACCTCTGAAAAATAACTTGCAAGTAGGAAAAGAAATCTACACCAAAAATGTTCTTCTCTTCAGGAATGTTAAACAGAGAGCCCTTGATTGAACACTAGGAGTGAAGCAGAGCAGAGCAGCTGAGAATGGAGAAGACCAGACCTGAGGTCAGAAAGGGATGTATATACAACACTGCAGTCCCACTGGGGAAAAAACAGTGCTCTTGAGAAGCTGGGTGGAAACCTTGGTGTGGAAGCTTGTCCATAGGATGTGGGTCCCCAGTCCTGGGCTCTAGAGTGTACTACTCTCCAAGTTATGGCTAAGCTACCTTCTGGGCTTCTGTAATCCTTGGAAAACTGTCCTGAGGAATGAAACCATGAATGTCAAGGGCTTAGGAAATTATACTGCTTTGCCCAAGTATTCTGGCCTTGTCACAATTCTGAATTCACATCTTGAGGTGAAAACTGTCCCTGGTCTGAAAAGAATGTACACAAGGAAAGAACAGTCTAAAAGTTACTTGCATTTGATTAAAAAATTTTTTTTTTAATTCTAGCCTAGCTTGGCAAGTCTTTGAACTATGATGCGTTCTATTGAGGGAAGGATTTGGGCATTTTGTGGCAATAGTCTTGCCCTTACTTTGCCTGTTTCCTCACTATAGGCTAGCTCTTGGGCTCTTGGATAAGGTAACTGGGCAGTTCCTCTCAACCTACTGCCTCTGGGACTCACCCACTCCCCAGACAAGAAGGGAGATAATGGGGAGAACTTCAATATCTGACCCACGCCAAATCTAGGGCTGAACAAGCTTGAAGCTCTGAAAGTTCCACAAAGTCTACAGAGCTCAGGACACAGAAAGGAGAGGTTGGGCAAAATCTCAGAATCCATGAAGTGTGCTAACCCTTTAAAAATGCTTCAAAACAGGATTCCCTCCCTCCACCTTCAAGAACTTGAAGTGTTTCTTTTGTTTACTCTCCTTGTGCAACTGGCCCATGGATCATCTCAGCAGTACTAAAAATAGCACTATTGCAGCAATTCCTACTACAGCCAAGAGACTCATATTTCCTCAATTTAAACTCTTTCCCTGCCTTTATGTCCTCTGATTCCCACTGTGACATGACTGAGTTTCCTTTCACCCAACCAGTAGGATGGCCCTGCCGCACATCTCAGGTCATCTTACAGATGAGGATGCAGCTCAGCCAGGCCAGGTGACCTCTCAGCCTCCAGGAGGGAGGCCAAGAACAGAGCAGCCAGCCAGAGGTGGTATATCATTGGTGACTTAGCATTATGAGGGAAGAGAAAAAGCTACAACCAAGCTAAGATGATTTCTTTTGAGAAGCACATGATGGGAGATTTGAAAGATAAGGCTACCTGGGGTGGGACAATAAGCACCATTCTCCCAACATGGCCTTGTGTGGTATTCTCACTGAGGCTAGTTAGTGCTTCTCTGTCAGTAACGTCCTGCTGTGTTATCCACTGGACAGGCACAGGAAACACACCGACCAAGGATTCTGAACCAATGGGTTCCTGACTCAACTCCTTAGCCCTCAATACTCCTTGATTACTTTCTTACCTCATTACAGATGCTTGAGGTCCTTCCTCTTGCCTGTCTCTACAATTTTCCACTGTCCATCCTTTCTATTGCTACTAATTTGGCTTAAAACACATAAATCCTAGCTTAGGTATGGACCTCAGTTTCCCATCTGAAAGGCAGGAAGGCAATGAAGAGTGGCTCTCAGTGCAGCCCACACCTTATTCCAGCCACCTTCAATTCTAGGTGCAGTTGTGGCAGTCTTGAAGATGCTTTTCCACCCATACCTTCTGTCTTTGTGAGGAAGTTCATACTTTACACCTGGCCCAGAAGGGTAAGGCCCTGTGTCCAGCCAGGCAAATATCAAGCATACACCCTGAAGCTGTGCATGGCTATCCTTCAGCATGCACCCATCTATGTCTACTGCTCACTCTGCATCTTTTGCCTAGAAGAAAGCCTGGCTCCGCTCTGTCCTTCACAAGCATATCTGATCTTACCCTCTTATCTTTCTCAGTGTCTGCTCACCTTCAAGTGACAGCACCCATGCTTCAGGAGGGCTGGAGGGCTTAGGCCTGAGGACCTCAAAAAGCACATGTACAAATGACTCCTATCAGAACTCAGGTGGGGCTTGACACCTACCAAAGGAAGCTGACTCCTAGGCAAGGCTGTGGGTGAGGTTAGGGAAGGCCAGGAAACAGTAACACTGAGCAGAGTCCCTGCAAGGGACCCTGGCTGCAGAATGGGCAGTGGAATTCCAGGCAAGGTGCAAAAGAAATAGGCTGAAGTATGGAGGGGCTTCAGTCATAGTTTCTTCATATTTGTGTCAGGGTAACCTACTCAGCTCCCAGTCAAAGCAAGAGATAGACAAGAGACTCCACTTCTTGAAAGGAGGAGAGTTCTGCAGCACCTGGACACAATTTATCACTATTGCTCTTCTGGGTTACCCACAACAGAATAAGATAGATGGGATATAGCTTCCAAATCCCCAATGATACAGTGGCTAAAGGTGCAGGCCTTGGAATCAGAGGAACCTGGAATCCCAGCCTGGCCACCTGCCAGCTGTGTGATCCTCGGCCAATCCTTCGGTTTCTGCACATTGTTCAAGGGGGCACAGTCACACCAGCCTCTGTGAAGGCCTAGGCTACTGTGCCATAGTCACTGGCAACCACTGCTATAGAAGTACACTTGGCAAGCACTACGTCCATGAGACTTACTGTCCAAAGAAAATGTCAGGCTTCTCCTTTCAGTAGGCAGAGGACAGAAAGAGACTTTAGTTTTCACAGCCAGTGGACCTATTGGTAACAATTTATCCATCTCTATAATGGGGATAGTAATAGTACCTAAGCCTCATAGACATGTTATTAGGGACCAAAGGAGGCAGGCCAGAAAAAGGACCAATGGTTGGTTCTAGTACAGCTGTCATGGAAATTTTCCCTGCTGGATCCAGTAAGAGTCAGTCTAGGCCAGGCATGTACTGCATGTACTGCAACAAAATGATGGCCTCCACCATTGCTGCTGCTGGTCTCAGGAGCTCCAGACCCTGAATGGTCCTGAGTAAGGGGACTAAACAGAGAAGTGGCACAACTCAGCTGGCCAGCCTCTTCAGGGCCATACTTATATAGTGTCCAAGCTGTGACAGTACTGTACTTGGCCACCAAGAACATCCCTGTTTAATATCATGGTCTAGCTAGCTACTAACCTCTCATCAGCCTAGGATCCCAGCTCACCTCCTAGTGCAGATGCTCATAGCCTCCCCTCACTGGCACTCTACTGTCTCCATCGGACAACAGGGAATGCTCCTGCTTGAGGCTACTGACCTCAATCCAATCCAAGCACCAGCATAAGATACATTGAGGTTCATGCCCCTCCTTCAACTCAGATTGGCCATGGGATCTGGGCAAAGCTGCTTTACCTGTTGGCACCTCTGGGAAACAGGAACCAATACCTGCATATTCAAGCCCTTGTTGATATTGTGATGGGTTCAGAAGATAACCCACAGCAAGTTAACAGAGGTTAACATACTCCTTGAAATGTGGACAAAGAAGCAAGCAGATATGTACACAAAAGCAACCACCACTGGTCCTGAGGGGAAAATGGCTGGGCTGTTATAAACCAGCTCCTTCCTATCCTGATGTATCTCTAGCCCTGATCAAAAAGGGTGGGTGGGAAGTCCCTGTGCTGATGTTCCTGAGGTCTGTTTATCTGACTGCTCTCTGGGGTACTGTGGGGTATCAGGAATTGGGAAGGAACCAATACCTCTTCCCTAGATTATGTACAATCTTCACTGATGAAGACCACCTGCAATAATCCCTGAACCTGAGGCTGGTATCTAGAAGGGACTCTCTATAGGCCAGCCAGACATGGCATCTTGAGAGTCAGAGGGATGGTGAGAGAGCCAAGAGGCAAGCCTGGCCTGGACTAACAGGAGGAGGCAAAGACTCCAGGCTTGGTCATGGCTAGATTCCTGAGCACCTGAGCCATAATATTCCTGTGCCCCTTGTTCAGGGGCTGCTACTTCCCAAGGAATCATTTCCAAACATGCTACTTTCTCACATCTCCTTCCTCAATTTATCTCTAGGACAAATACATGGAAGTAGAGGCCAGGACACAGGCCTGAGCATTGAATTCTTCCTAGAAAATTTATTCCATGGAATTCTCAAGGGTGAGAGGGATCCATGATCACCAGGCATGCTTTGTTTACTAGGCACCAAGCTGGGGAAATGGCAATGCTGTTTTAAGAGGAAATCCCCATCTGTGGCTCTGCCTGGTCCCACCATTGGTGTCCATCTGGACACTAAGAAAGGGTGTGGAGAGGATGAGCAGTGACTGAGGCCTAGCCTGAACGGTAGGCCCACTGCACTGGGAAACTGCTGGGGGATAGGTAGAGGGGGACTCCCCCAAGCCCACTGGTGACAGTTAAGAGTAGAGTAGGTATGACTAATTCTAGCTGAAAATAGAGTACTGGGGCCTTAAGAGACCTTTTCTCCCTCCCTTCAGCTCTGGCAAGAGGTCAGCCCCACCAATGGGAATCTTTTCTCTCCCAAAACTACATCAAGGCCATAGGGGGGCACTTATTCCCCAGGGTTGGGGACAACACTGAGTACAAATACTTAAAAGAACTTGCTCATGACTGTTGCTCCCATCAGTTTAAGCAAACAGGACCACCTGAGCCTATAAGGTGGCAGGCAAGTAGGACAGGGAGCCCTAGAACCAGAGTAGAAAAAGGGGCTGGCCTCAGATATGGGAAGGGCCTCAGCCTTCCCAGTCACCTGGGAAGCACAGGCTGAAACCACCTAGTGTTCCTTGTCATACCCAGAGATGGGTCAAAATAAAAGTCATCTTGGGCTGGGAAGGTAGCTCAGTGGTAGAGTGCTTGCCTTGCATGCATGAGGCCCTGGGTTCGATTCCTCAGCACTACATAAACAGAAAAAGCTGGAAGTGGCGCTGTGGCTCAAGTGGTAGAGTGCTAACCTTGAGCTGAAGAGCTGAGGGACAGCACCCAGGCCCAGAGTTCAGACCCCAGGACCGGGGGGGGGGGGGGGGCGGGATCATCTGTGGCCCAGGGTGGGAAGAGTGAAGAGTGGGACAATGCTGGTGAGAGGGAACCCAACCAAGCACAGTAGAGCCATCTGATTATAAGGAAGCACTGATTATAAGGAAGCACTGGTCTCTACTTCTATACATTTGTCTTAGAGACTTGTACAGGTGACAAAGAGATATGAGATAAAGGTGTGTTTTGTAATGGTCATCGGGAAGAGGGCAAGTAGATAAGCTACAGGAAAAAACAGTAGACTACTATATAGCTATAGCCAAGAAAGAAAAAGCACAACTTGAATCCACAGGCATCTACTGCAAGGCCAGGCCGCATAGCAATGGCCCATATAGCAGGTGGGACAGCTACAAATTCCTTGTTCTTTCTGGTACCAATGCTGGCCACTGAGATTAGTGAGGCAATAAGGATCCAAAGCAAAGTCTAAAGGCTCTAGATAGGCGCATCTCAAATTCTATGAATGCACTGTGCAGCATAATGTATACCTGGGACTACCTTGTCCAAGAAAGCCCAGTACCTTTACAAGGCCAGCAAAGGGCCAAGTGGGCAGAAACTGAATGTACCCATACGCATAGTCTTTGCTTTTCTTGGTACTCCTAAAACTCAGAAGCTGTTGGCCTGAGCAGCATGTGGGTACCACATAGAGAAGGAACATGACTGCTGCCTTCCCTGCATGTCCTCAGAGGTGGGAGCAAGTGCCAGCCCAGGGTCTTCTCTCACAGAGGCTGAAAACTGGGTTGAAACGGGAATAAAAAACAAAACAAAACAAAACAAAAACAAAAACAAAAAAGCCACCTGCCTGCTAAAATAAGCAAACATTTTGGGGAAGAAAGGAGAGCCATCTCTGGTTTGGTTACTATGGGAACGTTTCTGAATTAACTACAAAATAGAGAAAGAAGTTCACTGTCGACAAAGTAGCCTGGCTTCAGCTCACATAGGTTTGCCAGTCTGCCTAGAGGTACATATACAGAAAGTCCTTAAAGCTTCTGGGCACCCAGAAACAAGCCTAAAGTTTTTATGGTATAGACCACATAGCTGGATCTGCCATCCAACTTATGTTTTTCTAGTCCCTTCTGCCCAAGGAAGAACAGCTGCTGCTCCTTGCTCCAGTCTTTACGCCTAGCCTCAGCCCCTGCCCTTTTCTACCCACAAGCTTCTGGAGCTTTCCTGGACTCCCTGGGAAGCCATCTTGAATTTCATGGCTACATACTTCCTCATAGTTCCTTTAATGTGTGAAAGAATGAGCAATAGTGCCAAGGACCAGCCCCCCAACTAACATCTATGAACTCTAGTTATGTTTGGGCAAAGATCAGTGTTTTAGTTGATTTAAGATGGCTGGTGCATGGGGGCCTTCAGCTGGGCACCAGCCTACTCAGTTGCACGAGTCTCAGTCCAGGAGCTTTAACTTGTTCTTGCCTCAGCCCCACAGTGATATTTCCATAGCAGAGGTGGAGTGGAAGGAAATGACTAGGGAAAGGAACTATCCCCTCTCTGGGGATGCTGGTTCAGTAGGTGAAACAGTGAGATCGGATTCACATCAAGTTCATTCTTCTTTCACTTATGCATAATCCAACCACACCAGTAGGCCTGCTACATGCCATGTCTGTGCTAATATGAGGGACAAGCCAACTTGAGGGGCAATCCCCATTTACCCACCCCTTCCCTTGGCTTCTTGAATTCTCTGTGAAGACTTAGTAATATGTCTCAGGGAGGGCCCAGCCTGAAGAGCTTCCCTAAAGGTGCCTCTACTCTTGACCTCTTTTGTCCTACCTACTTCTAGTTGAGTAGTACCCTACCATACTCGTGGGAGCCTGGCTCTCTGCCTCTCCCATATGTCCTGAGCATCCAACAGAGGCCTTATACACAAAGATGTGTGTGAGGGACTTTACCACAGTCTCTTGTGTCCTGTGGAAGGGAACACCCAGCTGGACTGATTGGATCAGGACACTGTATTTAGAGGCCATTTATTTATTAAGGGAAAAGAATGGATGAAATCAATCTACAAATACTAAGAGAGTATCTTCTCTTGGCCAGGCTGGGCCAGATCAGAAGACTTTAAGAACATACCAGCAGCACAAAGATGTACACACTAGGATGTTTATGAGAGCAAACACTGGGCCCACCCAAGGAGATGGAGAAGATCAAGACGGCCAGCAAAACTCTCCAAAATTTAATGTAGGTGAAAAAAATCAAGAGGTCAAAAAGCACACACACTGTGGCACACTCACATACATACATACATACATGCATGCATGCATGCATGCATGCATACATACATACATGTTTTTAAAAACAGAGCAACCGGGCTCCCCACAGAGGCCCATCTGAGGGCACAGTGCCTAGAGTGAGAAGACAAAGGAGGTGTGAGCTCTGCTATGTAAACTGTTGGTAGTGACAATGTAGTCCTATATGACTCACACAATCTTCAAAAATTGTCATTAAAATCGTAAGGAAGTTCTCCACATAGGTCCTGAGGATGGGGGAGCTGCCTACATAGTGGGTGAGCAATATCAAGGCTGATTAGTATGAATGGTCTTAGAGAAGAATGCCTATAGGGATGGCAAGTCAAGGTTGCTAATGGCCTTGCCCTTCCCCTCTGTGTAAGTGCCAGCCCTCAACACTCTTACTTTCTCTTCTCCCAGACAAGTAAGTAAATTCCAGTGTATACTAAAAGGGATGCAAGCAGCCTACTCACCCCAGTCTCTAGATCTATCTGCCAGACACAGACATATCCAGCATCCAGCATCTGCCCTAAATGACACTACGCTGCCATGTCAGTAAACAGTTTCCTCACACTTGACAAAGATTGATTTGGATGTACGACCTGCTGAGGGTGTGCCAGACATTTCCTGCCATGTTGGGCTCCAGGTATGGTTTCAGGAAGCTAAAGAGCTCAAAAAAGCAGAGGTGGCTGAGAGGAAGCCCCAGGATAGTAAGAACAGCAAGATGCTAGAGGCTGGACTGATTTAAAAGGCAAAAACAACCACCAAAAAAAAACCCAGTCCCTCCCCCCACTCCCACCCCCCACCCCAGCCGGCAAAACCACCCAAAACACCAGTCCAGATTTCCACAGAGGCTTCTGGAAATGAAGAAAAACATTGCCCAAATGTCAGGCCCACAAAGGACTCTCCCAAGCTCCTCTCCAGAAGGCACAACCTTAGGCTATTCTTCATTTTTTCTAGAAAGTGCCAGAAACTCTAATAGGAGCTATAGGAAGTAAACATAGTGAGAAAGGGGCCTGGAATACTTGGCCCTAGCTCCAAGGGGACAGGCATCTGAGTACCTAAACTGTGACATTAAGAAGTCTAGAGGCTTTACCTCTGAGGCAATCATGGAGGCAAGGCCACGTACTATCTTTAAGGGCAAAGAACTAACAGAAAGGCAATAAGAAAGAGACATCATTTCTTTGAGCACCTACTATATGCCAGATTTTGGTTAGGAACACTACTCTATTATCTGTCTTGGTTCTCACAAGGCAAGTAAGAGACACCCACTTTAATAGGTGAGTAATTCTGAGCTCAGAAAATTAAGCAATTTGCTTTGCCCTAACTTTGATCTAACAACTGCAAAAAAATAGGTTTGCAAAAGGGTCTACTTTATTAATCAATAAAATTGTTATAGATCAATAACAAAACAACTCCACATCCAATGAAAAAGATAAACATGAGCAGAAACTGTATAGAAGTTGAAATTGTTAAAAATGTAATATGGTCAATATCACTCATAATGAATAAAACATGATAGATAATATTTTCACCTACTACTAAGCAAATATTTACTCAGAAGACTGAGGCAAAAGGATCACAAATTTGAGGCCAGCTTAGCCTACACAGAAGACTCACACACAAACAAAAGCAAATGTTACAAAGTTCAATTATATAAAATTCTATTTCTAGGATATCTCTTATTAATGGACTCACATCAATGTGCAAGGATGAAGCAGTTTGTAGCAACAAAAGATTGGAAATAATATAAATGTCTCTCAATCAGGGGGATAGGTAGGTAATTCTAGGATATCCATACATAGAGTACATACAGCTATTAAAAAAGAACAAGTGGAAGTGACTAATTACTCAAATGAGTGAAGGGATATTTGCATGCTCAGTTTCTACGTTGACTAGAAATGAAATGTGCCTCCACTGAATTAGTGAAATCTACCTGTCACTGATAGTAGAAGTGACTCCTGAATACAGTTAAGTTCCTTTTACTTGCCTTTAGGCTCTTATTCAGAGACACTAAGTATGTAGAGTATAATAATGCATTTGAAGTAAGTAAACACAGAAATCTAAAAACATTAAGAAAGAGCATTCATTGTACTGGCCTTTGATGAAATGCAGATACTTACCTATAGCACTATGTGTATTTTTTTTAAATAAAGTGTATTTGTCTTGTTAAAAACAACAACAACAACAAGAACTCAGACACCAGTGGCTCACGTCTGTAATCCTAGCACTCAGGAGGCTGAGATCTGAGGATTGTAGCTCAAAGCCTGTCCAGATAGGAAAGTCCATGAGACTCTTATCTCCAATTAACTACCAAAAAGCCACAAGCAGAGCTGTGACTCAAGTGGTAGAAAGCCAACCTTGAGCCTAAAAGCTGGGATAGCACTCAGGCCATGAGTTCAAGCCCCAGGACTGGCACAAAAGAAAAAAAAAAGATCATGCTGGTGATACAGCTCAGAGGTATATTACTTGCTTAAGGAGTGCTAAGTGATACTTAGCACTGCAACAAATAAATAGAACATGTTTTAAAACACACTTCAACAAATGTTCTTAAGAGGCTGGGAATGTGACTTAATGGTAGAGTGCTTGGTTAGCATGCATGAAGCCCTAGGTTCAATTCCTTAGTACCACATAAACAGAAAAAGCCAGGTGGTGACACTGTGGCTCAAGTGATAGAGTGCTAGCTTTGAGCAAAAGAAGCTCAGGGACAGTGCCCAGGCCAAGTTCCAGCCCCAGGACTGGCGGAAGGAAGGAAGGAAGGAAGGAAGGAAGGAAGGAAGGAAGGAAGGAAGGAAGGAAGGAAGGAAGGAAGGAAGGAAGGAAGGAAGGAAGGAAGGGATGGAGGAAGGGAGGGAGGGAAGGAAGGAAGGAAAGAAGGAGGGAGGGGAGGGGAGGGAGGGAAGGAGGGAAGGAAGGAAGGAAGGAAAGAAGGAGGGAAGGAAGGAAGGAGGGAGGGAGGGAGGGAAGGAAGGAAGGAAGGAAGGAAGGAAGGAAGGAAGGAATATTGTTACGGGCTGGGGATATAGCTAAATTGGTGAAATATCTGCCTAGCATGTGAGACATCCCAGATTTAATCCCTACTGCTGAAAACAACAAAAAGACAAAAAGGCAAACAAATATCAGCTCTAAACAAAGCCTGTAATCCCAGTGAAAGGCAGAGGCAGGAGGATCAAAAGTTGGAGGCCAGCCTGGACAAAGTTATCAAAACCCTCTCAGAAACAGGAGGTGGGAGAGAGGTGGAGGGAAGAGATGGTTAAAAAGCGGAGAGTTGGGGGAAGAGATACAGGGAGAATAAAAGAGGAGAGAAAGAGATGCTATTAAGTGAGGGACCCCACACGGGCAGAAACGTGTATTTTTGCCCTTGTAAACACCTATAGACTGGCTTGTAAAAGGCAGATGTATCCTGGAAGGTCACATGTGGGGCAGGAGCTGTGGCCTGGACATGCAGGTGGGAGGAGGGTGGTTCTCTTTCATGGAAAATCCCTTTGCACCACAAAAATTGGTTACCAGTGACACAAGCTACTTATCTTTGAAATACTAGGAAAAAAAGGTAGACAGATGCAGTGTTAATAAGCTCTGAAGTCTCTGCTGACCCCAGAGAAGGTGGCAGCCTGGGATAAAAGAGAAGACCCACAGCCTGGCTGACTCTTGGGACACACTTTGGGAACCAGTTTTTGTCACCATCCTCCAGATTTGAAACCTGACTTCTGCTCTCCAGTTCAGGCCCACCTTGCCCTACAGTTTCTCTATGAGTATTAGGAAATCAGGGAAAATACACAAGAAATCAAAGCTGAGAGGGGCTGTGTGACTTACCAAACTACCCAATTAGAATCTAGATATGTTGAGAGAGATGGTGGGAGATGAGCAAGAAAATGAGTGTTAGATATAGAGAAGTGAGAAGCCAGTTGGCTCTGGGAAGGATATAACAAATGAGATAGGGCTAGGTCTGGTAGGGTGTCAAAAGGAAAGCAGATGTGGGTTTTCAGAATAGGAAGGCTGATAGACCTGGGAGGTCAGTCATGTCCTGCCCAAAGAGTGGGTTTCTATCCCACATGGAAAGCAGGGCTGGAAGGGCAGTAAATCTCAGTATTGAGCAAACTTGGTTTTTAAGCATTAGAGTCAGCTTTAGTCAGAATCTCCTTTCTGTCCCTGACCACACAAGAGAAGTGAATCTGTTCCTGGGAGATCAAGGCAATGGACTTTGTTTGCTCCCAGGACACCTGGGACTCCAAACGAACTCATTCCTACCTCTCCCTGTAGAGGGAAAACTGGTGCCCAGAGGGGGCAGTGACTTGCTAGAAGTTGCTCAGCTCATGCTTAAGACTGGCGCACTCTGTCATGCACCACCCTTCTTGCCCTAAGATGGCTCAAACCTATGGCCCTGGAAATGCCCGCCCAGGTGGTCAATTCATGTACCTTCAGTGCAAAGCAGTGGCAGCAAGAAGCCTCAGAAATCAACAAGGCAAAGTACTCACGTTGAAGAAATTGGTCTTGTTCCTCTCGCAAAAGAGCCCCTGTGCCGGCATGTGCTGCAGTTGTTGCCATGGGATACTGCTGCCTAGCAACACGTCTCGGGCCCACTGGAGGTTCTGGGGAAACAAGAAGTAGGTTGAAAGTGAGTGTGTGGGTTGTTTAGGGCACCCACAGGGAAGGCAGGCAGTCCCCTCCTTCCTGGCTATACTGGCAAACTACGCGATGAGCGGCAATTCTGCAGACACTGATCCCATAGCTCTAGGTGGCTTTGATCATTGGGCTATGGGATGAATTCTGGATCTGATTTCTTGCCCAGTGCAGCCAGCTTAAGAATGTGACCTCATATTGCTTAAGGATAGACTCAAAGAGACCACTAGCCTTGACCAACCCTGCAAAGCTGCCATGTAGACACAGTGGCCTACCTGCTATCAGTGCCTTCACTAGCTTAAAGGCAGACTTGACTTTTTTTTTTAAACCAAGAATCCCTACTTAGAGCCAGTGGTTCAGGTGCCTCAAGCTCAGAATGCAGTTCTCAGATCCAAGCTCTCTTGGTGGAGCCCAGGTGTAACTGTGAAGGAAAGAGGAAGGTGAGCATGAGCTTGGCTTCCTCAGCTCTCTTTGGCCCAGGGAGCAGTCTTTCCTATCAACTGCTTAGCCAGCAAGTTTGGACCTTGCTATGGTGGCTATGCAAGCTTGAACCAAGACCCTAGCCACAAACCCTAGCAGTGCCATCCTACCGGGGAAGAGTTAGAAGAATGCCAAATTTGGCTTTGGCCCTCACCCTTTGCATATTATGCACACTCCCATGCCAATCAGTCCTCCTTTTCCTCCTGGGGGCCCCTGGCTCACCTTTCTCAGCACTGGTCCCAGGTCACTTCAAATGCCCTCTCACCTCTAATCATTGACCCTATCACCACATTAGGCTAAAGTACAAACCCTGACCCTGGCTTGCTGGCTGTGGAACCTATACTAGCTTGTCCTCAAGCCTCTGCTCCTGTCTCTATAGAGGAGCATGCACCACAGACTGCTCCCGCACAGGGAGGACCCTGAAGCCACGTAGGAGTGAGAAGATCCCTTTGGAACAGGGACAAGTGAGGCCTCAGGTATATATCTTATGGATGATACATTTAAGGCAGAAATAAAAGGTTATTTCGTAGAAGTCCATGGGAGAGAGCCACTTGCCTGGGAAAGCTGGACAGTGATGCTCAGCACAGAGTCTAAGGCCTCTACAGGGACAAGTCTGGCTCCCAGGGCTAAGGCCTTCTGAAGTCAAGGCTTTTCTGGACAAACTGTAGCCATGAGCACCCCAGCATGCTAGGAAGATGGCAAAAATAGTCCCTGATGACAGTGAGCACTCAGCCCATAGGACCCCTCCAATTCTTGCATGAGGGAGGCTTTCTCTTTGGGCCAGACACCTGTTCAGACATGAGTATGACATCCTGAGATCAGGAACAGAGTTAATTCCAACAGAAATAGAACCTTGAGTAGGAAATTCCACCAGCGACCTTGTGGAGGCTTGCAAAGGCCCCAGCTGCTAGCAAGGTGTGCCCAATATAGCTGCTGTCTGCTAAGACACTTCTCTCTAACACTTACAGATCTTTCCAGGGTCTCAGGCTGCAGCCCTTCAGAATGAATGGATGGGGTTCTAACCTGCTGGGACCTCCTGTTTGCCTGAGGCTCAGAAGCAGGGAGTACTTCAGATCATTGAGGTAGGCCACTGTATCAGGAGCATGGAAGCTACTCCCCACTTATGAAGAAGAATAAAATAGTCCCTGCTTCAACTTCCGGGCTTCAGTACTCTATGAGCAACAACACATGGCTCACCATCAAATGCCCCAGCCAGGATATAGAGGTCATGCTTCTTCCTCCCAGGCCACTTCATTCAGAAACCGTCTGAAGCTGGTTCCCAGACTCAGCCTGATATTTTCCCTTCCAACCCCCACCAGATCATGCTTTGGAGGTGCAGCCACAGAGAAACAGAATAATGGAAAGATGAGTTGATTAAAAAGAATTAAAATCCAATGTTAGGTCTAGTTGGCTGATCAAGGATGGGAAAAGGTAAAAGCTTAGGACTTAAGCAAGCAGAGATTCCCCAGGGAGAGGCTCATACAACACAGCAGTGTTTAGCTAGAACCCCTGCGTCTTAGTGCCAACTGGTTCAGTCACTCCAGAGATAGATCTATCAGACTTAGTCCAGGACGGTATCTACCCTAGTCTAATCAGCCACAGGTAAATGCTCACATAAGAAGATGTGGGCCAGGAAACTGAAGGCACACTCCTCACATCTTAGGTTAGTCTTCCTGGCTATGGAAGCCAGATACAAAGGAGCCCCACCTGTGATCCAGTCTGAGGTCAAGAGGCTTTCAAAAGGTGATGACATGAACTATTGTTTGCACAAGACTGTTATGGAATTGGGGGATTCAATGGGGCAAGAGCCCAGACAGGTGGGACAGTCAGAGCCTAGCGCAGAGTTGAAGGAGACTGGGTGTGGCCATCGGTGAGGCTAGTGGGGCGCTAGTGAGGCAGGGAAGAACTGCTCTGTGCATGGGTTGTGGGGCCCAAAGCAGGCACAGTCATTCTGTTCTCAAACCCCTGGTTTCAATACTGCAGCAGCCTTCTCCCCAAGCTGAGTCCCTCCAGGAAACCCAGGCATGCACCTGGGCTGGGCTGCACAGCAGGCTTGAGAAAGGTTGTCATTGAGTCATGACACCAAAGCTGCTTGTAGGGCCCAGGAACTTGTGAGAACTATCCAAACGACTTAAGCAGTAGTAGTAAGGGTTGGGGAAGTGATAGAATATTGAATAACTCTCTCCACAGAAGCCATCATTTCCCTAAGAAAAGAAGGCCCTGACAAAAGCTTCGGGTCACAGGTGGTTCACACCTGTAATACTAGCTACTCAGGAGGCTGAGATCTGAGGTTCGCCATCCAAAGCCAGCCTGGGCAGGTAGGTCTGTGAGATTCTTTTCTCCAATAAACCACCAGAAAACTGCAAGTGGTGCTGAGGCTCAAGTGGTAGAGCGCTAGCCTTGAGCTGAAGAGCTCAGGGACAGTGCCCAGGCCCAGAATTTAAGCCCCAAACTGACAAAAAAAAAAAAAAAAAGCTTCCTCTGGCCCAGGGTTAAGAGTAGGAGAATGGAGAATGCTTTCTTGTTTGGGCAGTTTGTTGTAGGTTCCATGGCTGGGGGGCTGGGGCCCACATTCTACCCTGGCTTGCTTTCTACCAATGCAGCCTCTGCAGTGGTATCTGTACCAAGCAGCCCTTCCTTCAGGATGGAAGACCCATTTTGGGTTGCTTGTGAAAAGAGCAGAAACACTAGTTTGCCAAACCTGACATGGATTACAAATTAGTTTCCAGCAGACTCAGCTGGTAGAGAGGGTATTTCCCAGCTGTCTCCAGGTGGCCAGAGAAAGAGCTGATCGATGGCTAGAGCACAAAGTGTCCAGACGGCTCATGGGAGCTCTTAGCTAATTCATGTCTAAGGCCTGGATAGGAGCTGCTGACAAGGCCCAGAAAACCTGTCTGAAGATTTAGTGGATTTGGCAGGTGCTAGGCTGGCAGACTGAGGGACAGAGATCGCTGGGCCTCTACGAGGGGTAAGGGTTCTGTGGCATACAGCATGCCCTGCAGCTTCATAGGGTCTCTACGTGAGGAAAAGTGAAGTATGCAGTCCAGGCAGAGCATGACACCACAACTTTTCATTACATATAATAATCACATTTAAAAATTAGAAAAACAAGGCCAAAGAGGCCCAAGTCCCAGGGTGAGTAAGTAACAAAGCTAGCTTTTGTACTCTGGTCCAACCAAAGATATTCCAAGGCCAGGACAAAGTTGGAAGTCTCATTCTAAACCTGCCTGGGTATACGCTGTGAGGCAGCCACCAGTGGCAGCTGCCATGGTCAGTCCTTTCCTATACAATTTGTCACAACACTAATGGCCCAACAGAAGAAAGTCCAGAATGTCCAGAAGACAGTAGCGAGCAGTTCTGACAGCACTAAGAAGGTTGTACAAGGCAGCTACAGGGCATGCCAGGGGCTGCCTAAGCCCCACCCAAGGCCAAAGTGCAGTGCAGAACATATGACTTCTTTGGGACAGATAATCAAGGGGAGCAATCCATGCTCAAGGGGCTTATCTCAACCTCAATGTCTGCTTTGTGTCTCTTAACTTTGCAACCACTGACATAGATCATCTTAATTCAGAACACCTAGGCTGTGATTTATACTGCTCTGGAGAGCCCCTCAGCTTCCCCTCTTCACATAAGAAACCAAAGTTTGGGGTAGGGCAATTTGTGTCCCCAAATGCAGCCTTCAAAGGGCTGCACATAGGAGACAGGAGTCAACCATTGAGTCCTGAGAAGGCTCTACCTACTTGGCCTCTCTAAAGGCACAGACATTTTTGAGATTCTTGTTGGAGACTGGACCCCAGGCAGCAACAGAGAAACACCACTGCCAAGTCTCCAGGAAAGATTTTAGGAAGAAATGTGCTATTATCAAATTACAGAGCAAGAAGTATCTATTACTAAATAACTGGAAAGCAGTCACTGCTTGCTTGTTAATGGTTCCAAATTAGCGACAAAGAGAGTTGTGCCTCTAGATCTGTGGACAAGCTGCTGAAGCAGAGCTGACACCCAGGACCCACCCCTGAGAGGCATATCCTTAAGGTCTGAATTCAGGTTGTCAGTGGAGTAGGTACTAACAACTTGCATCTCAAGTTGGGGAAGGGGGGAACTGGTGTTCAGCAAAGGTCTCTGGAAGAAAGCAAAAAGGAGCCAGTGGGATGCAGCCCCAGTGCATGGTGAGAGTCTAAGGTATGCTCAGTGGCTTGGTAACCAGCCATGGCATACCTGGCACTACATAGTGCTACCAGGTGAAGGTGGAGCTGTGAGAAGACATTGTCTACCCACTAAGGGGGTCTTTCTCAGAATGAAGGAAATGCATCTCATTTCTACAAAGCAAGGAATCCAACCTAGGCATGCAGCTAACAGAAGAGCTAGAAGAAGCAGAATGTGACAGCTATGGAGATTCCTCAGGGGCATGGGTAGCAATGGTGCAGCAGCCATAGGCAGGCTCCAGCCCCACAAGTGAGGATGCCTGGGTCAACTGAGTCCACTTATCCCATGGGTTATCCCATGACCTGGGAGATATTCATGGAAAGAGCAAAATGGCAAACAAACTTAGGGTAGACAGTAGAGCAATGGTGGCAGTAGAGCAATGCCTGACTCTGCCAACTCACCCCTAAGAAATCCTGAGCCCAGGTTCCTAGATATAAAGTAAAGGGGACAGAACCCCGGCCTCTAGGTGCCTAAGTGTCACATGCCTCAGAAACACACTATCAACAATGCATGTGTACAACCCGCCACAAAGACTATTAGACATTGAAGGAAGGAGGACTGTGTTTGTATTCCCCCCAAAATTTTTGTTTAATTTTGATATAAATACTGTTTTCTATTATGAGAATACTCATCAAGTGAAGGGATTAGACTGTAATAACTGCAGCCTATTCCTGGTGCCGTAATGAACACTTCACTTGCATTGGCTCCTTTTGAAGTAAGGAGGTCAGGTCTGGCTGGCGCCGTATTGGCCACATGGTGGATTATAGGTCTGGCATCTTGTCTTCATGCTGGGGGAAGGAACCCCTGGACTCTCCCCCCTTCCCCCTATCACCTGCCTCCCAGGTAACGGGGCATGCCTGGACCCCTGGAGGCAGGGGCAGGCACTTGGCTGATAGGTTACTGAATCTGTCAGTCCAGTGCCTGGGACTGGGAATTTCCTGAGGATCTGCCCCCTGTGCCAACCTATTTAGGCCCAGACCAGCCTAGCCACGTGTGTCTCTCCATGTCACATGTGTCTCTATGATCGTGTCCTGTGTCCTGTCTTATGGCTCATCTCCAGTCATCATGGCATCCCAATTCAGTTCTCCATTGGAGCTGAACTGGCTTGTTGGTATTGTTTTTGTTATCTCTTTCCTCTTTAGCATGTTTCCTAGCTGTGTTATGTGTATTTGTGTGCTGCAGGACTTTGTAACAACTGGTGGCCTGCAGCCTGTTAACTATATAATAAAGACTCCAATATTTTATATATATATATATTTTTTTTTTTGGGGGGGTCCAGTCTTGGGGCCTGAACTCTGGGCCTGGGTGCTGTCCCTCAGCTCTTCAGCTCAAGGCTAACGCTCTACCACTTGAGCCACAGTGCCACTTCTGGCTTTTTTCTTTATGTGGTGCTGAGGAATCGAACCCAGGGCCTCAGGCATGCAAGGCAAGCTCTCTACCACTGAGTCACCTTCTCAGCCCCCAATATTCTATATTTTAAAGTGTGGCTTCTGGGATGATTTACCTAACAACACTTTGGGCTCCAAATAAAGCCTTTAATGGGACACAGAGATGATATCTGGCTTTGTGGGATCTGTTTTACAGCTCAACTTTCTTCTCATTTTATTTTTTTCAAGCCACATGCTTGTTTGCTTGGCTGGTGCTCTGCCACTTAAGCCACACCTCCAGGCTGGCTTTTTGCTGTTTATTTCTTTCATTGTGCCAGTATCAAGGTTTGAACCAGGACCTCCTACTATCACTCAGTTTTTTCACTCATGGCTATCACTTGAGCCATTCCCCCAATTCATCACTTTACTAATTGGAGATTAAGTCGCCTGGATTTTTTTTTGCCCAGGTTGGCTTCAAACCATAATCCTCAGCTCTCAGCTTCCTAAGTAGTTAGTATTAGAAGCACGAGCTACCAGCAACTGTCTTTCCTAGTTAATTTGGAAATGGAGTCTAATGGACTTTTCTATCTGGCTTGATTTTGAAACCGCTGGATCTCAGCCTCCTGTTTAGCTAGGATTACAGGCATAAGCCCCTGGCTTCTGGCTTCCTTTCACCTAATTTTGCATCCTTCCCTTCCCTCTAATCCCCCCTACCCATCTTGTACAACAAATTCTGTTCTAGCATCTGCTCTGGGAAGGCACTGAGTTTAAGCATGGCCTGTGAAATGCTGTGTCTTGGACAGAGCTGACCATGGCTGGCAGGGTCTGTACAGCTGGATGATGGTGCTAACTAATGTTCCTCCTACCAAGATTCAAGAGGCTCCTTGCAGAAGGTTTTGCTGCTTTCAAAAGAGAAAGAGAAGTTTCCAAAGCAGTGGGGAAAAATGGGGAAGCGATTCATCTGCCATTGCCCCTTTGGCCTGCAAACTGCTTTGGCAGTGAAGATACATGCTAGTCAGGGTTTAATAAGAGCTCAGGTTTTCCTGGGTAGAGAAGGCTTGCTGTGCAGCAAGTCAGACAGTGAGAAGGCCAGGCTCCTGGTGGCAACAGTAGCAGCAACAGGGAGCAAACAGCTGGGGACAGCCAGGGAAGCCAGAGCCTACTGTTTGCTGGCATACACCCCACTGAGACTAAGTCTACCTGCTATGCTCTAAGGGTGGCCAAGCTACAAGAGCATATTAGTCACTTAGCTCCTGGTGCCTTGCTCCCCAAACATAATTCTGTGAAGTAACCAGTGTCAAGCCAGGGTCTACCTCTGAAACTTGCCTTTCCTGGTTCTTCATCATTCCACAGAGAAGCTGGCAGGGGCTGAAGCAGGGGTAGCAGAAGGCCTCTGGGAGGAGAGCCTACTCAACCAGAAGGCCAAAGAAAGGTCTCACAGTGAGACTCCACAGGTTCACCTGCCCATTTCAGCCCTCTCTAATCTTCAACTACACAACTATACACCCTAGCTAGACATTCTTGTTCCTTCAGTCTAGTAGTATCTTCCACTTATACTACAGGTTTCAGCAGGAGAAGTTGCCTTTATGGAGCCACATCAACATTTCAGTGTATCCTGTTATTTTCTAATATTTGTCACAGTGGGACCTGCTTTATTTGCTCATCTGCATGTTTTTAAATCAGTCCCACCTTGGAATGTAGCTCTGTGGAATAAGCGTCACAACCAAGGCCAGTGACCATTTGACCCCTCCTGATTGAGTGAGGAGTGGCTGAGGGGAAAGAACCCAGTCTCCACGAATACTAAGCTGCCAGCAAGAAGGGGTATGCTTGGGAATGTTTAAGCCTGGGGCACAGCTGTTGCTTTCCAAAAAGAGCTGGAGGAGGCTGTCAGCACCCAACCCCCATGAAGCAGAGGCTGCAAAGATGGTTCTGACAGCTGCAACTGGGAGGCAAGCCCAGGGGCAGCATGACAGCAAGGAAGCCTCTGCAAGATGATGTGGGAGGCTGAGACCCAGGAAAAGTGGTCCACTCATTGGACTGAATCTGTCTCCATAGCTCTGCTTCCCACTGCTCCCATGTGAGCCACCTGAACCCTATCCCAAAGCTCCAATCTGTCTTGGTTCTGTCCACCAAACATCAGGACATTTGCCTGCTCTGAGAAAATAGTCCAAGCCCTCTCCTGGACCCCACTCACCCGATGGGTCTTGCTGTAGGTATAGAGGAAGGCCAGTCGGTAGAGACTCTTATAGTGCTGGGGAAATCGGCTCAGGCACAGGCGGAAGGAAGCAATGCACTGTTCCGTAAGGAACTGGCGCTGCTCCTCGGCACCAGCTGGCAGCCCTTGGGGGAAGGCCACTAGTTCTCCTGGAGCGTCACTCCTCTTCTTCCCATCCAACAAAGCAGGTGTGGACACTGGAGGCTTGACAGGAATACAAACAGAGGCCAGAGGGTCCGCGGCAGGCTTCTGAAGACCTTGCTCTGTAGCCCGGAAACCTTCTATGCTCTCCAAAGACTCTTTGATTTTTCCTACAGTTGAGAAGGAAAAGAAAGTCATGGTTTTAGGCTCTTCTTGTGAAGCAGTCTATTACCAAAAATGGAGACACCTCAGGAAGTGTGACTGACACATCTAAAGTTGATGCCCATGCTGACTGGGCACTGGACCTAACAATGCTAGGTGTAGGACCTAGTACCAGCTCTGCCGCCATTGACTGAAGCCTCAGTGGCCATACAGCAGCAGGGCCCTGAGAGAAGAAGAGTTTCTAGCTGGGCTAGAAATGAAGGTCCTCCCACTTCCCACCTTCAGTGGGATGGTGCAGATACATAGGGAAGCAGCCCAGAGAGGAAGGTGTCATCACCACCACTCAATAATGTAGCTAGGAAAATGCACATGAAACTCCACACCTGCCCTACTATATTCAGTGCCCCAGTCTACAGCTTCGTTCTCTATGGTTGTTGCATGAGAACCAAGCACTTACATACCAGCAATAAGCCCTGAGCTTTAGCCCTGCTCCACCAGGGACCTCAGAGCCAGGCAGCCCAGGAAAGTCTAGGGCTGTACCTCAGGACAATCAAAGTGGCTGGATGGTCTCAGACTAGTCTCTGAGGTGCAGAATCTTTGGCTGTCCATGGAGGAGGCTGTCTGGCCCAGGAAAAAGGGATAAAAAGAAGAAAGCAGAAGGCCAAGGTAAGGTGGCCTCTGGTTCATGGCTCTTGAGCTATCAGGAGTTTGGCACACACTGCACAGTCTTCTTGGAATGGGCCCGAGGGGCAGCTGGTACCACTCATCCTAAAGGCAGTGTGTACTGTGAAGTCCCGATAACGTTCTCCCTATTGCAAAAGAGACAACTAGGGCCTGCTAGGCCAGGGCCAAGTGGGCATAGACTAAAGCCCCAAGTTCCTTTTACAAGTGCAAGCATAACTTGGCAGACATCAAGCATGTGGCAAGCAAGCTTGACGATCATCATTCTTCTTGTCAAGGCAAGAACTGAGCAGACACCCCTACACTCCATCTGCCATCCAAACTCCATCCACTCAGAATACTTTGTTATACTTGCCTTTCTCCTGCCACTTCTCCTAAGCTACTTCCCCCACCTGCCTGCCTCCCCTACCTAGCCCACTGGCTAGGCATCCTAAAGGACTCTACTTAGTTGCCTCTCTCAGGCTTCCCCACCCCAAGATAGAGTTTGCAGAGCAAAAGCAAAAGAGCATCTCCTTCTCAATGAGCCCAGCACCTAGGAGGGAGCTGTGGCCCTGCATCCCATGTACTGATGTTATTTTATACTTCTGGAGATGGAACCCAGAGCTCATGAATGCTAGGCAAGTACTTTATCATTGACACACAACCATAGCTCCTGTCCCCATGACCTGAAGAAGGCTGATTGACTGGAGTACCAGGAGGTCCTACCTGGTCTCCATGCTAATAATCTCTCAGGTGGGCTTGGGGGATCAGAGGGCTACTTAAGTCTTCCAGCTTCGGACTGGCATCCAACTTACAAAGGATTCTGTTTTCTGGCTCAAAATAATGTCAAGTTTATAGTTTGATCCAAATGTGAACACATAACAGGAGCAATGGTTCTGGGCCCAGACCAGAAGTTCCAGGGAGACAAGGAAATCAGACAACAATACAGGCCTAGCAAGGGTTCAGCAAGAGTACCAAATGCTTAGACACAATGACAGAAGAACATGATGTGATAGGAAGCAGGCAGAGACTAAGAACCAATAGAAAGAGAGTACAGAACATACATCTAAAGACATATAAGAGTGAAGAAATAGTGATCCCAGTGGGAATTAAATGTCCAGTTGCTCAAGGGTCTGAAGGGCCTCAGGGAGAGATGGAGTAAGTAGCCTCACCCACAGCAACCACTCCTATTGTTAAACGGGCCTTGCAAGTCACTGGAATCCTCCACTTCTTAAGTAGAGGAAGAGTATCAGAAATGCCAACAAGGTCACACAGTGCTTCCCAGCTAAGAAATAAATTCACTGCTAACTTTAGGAGCATGAAGATGGGAAGACTTCTTCCTAATAGGAGGTGAAAGAAAGGCACACCCTAGTAACCTTGGCCATTTCTGGCAAGGCAAATTAGCTTAGAATGCTCACCACATAGGTGCCAAGGCCAGTAGAGCACAAGAACCATCTAGCCCACCCTAGAAAGGTCCTAGGAAGCATATGTGAGACTGCTACAGTGAAGCACCTCCATTCTGCAGGCTTTCTGGGAAGGCTGGAGGGGATCTGGCCTGAATGGGCTTAGAACATGGACCTCTTTCTAGACAAGTCTGTGGTATTTACACATCAGTAGCCCCCTGAACTAAAGGGGCCCTGTTATGAAAAAGCCTGGCCTACAGCAGGCTGTCATAGAAATGCCAATAGCTGAGTGGCTCAAATCAAAATCTGCTATGGTCTCAGATCTCAGGTCCATATCTTCTGATTTCTGAGATCTTCTCATTACTCAAACTCCACTAATCTGAGTCTAGAGACTCAGGTGATTCCCCCATAAAGGTCAGAACCTACACCAACCCGGTGACTTCCTGGATCTGCCCTACACACAGGTACTATCATTAAGCCTCCATTTGACTGGAAGAGGGCATATATGGCCACAGTGTAGCAGGCCTTGATGTCCACTGCATGGACCATACTGGCTGCTGACAACTCTGTGTTTGGTTTTACCCTATTGTCCTCAAAATGATATAATATTGGCTTATTTTAAGGAGTGAAACTGTGGACCATGTTTTTCTCTATTTAAAAACCAAATCTTACTATTACAACCTCCACATTCTAGACATTTGGTGGGGGCTTTGATGCCAGCCAGGTGCTGGTGGCTTACACTTGTAATCCTAGCTACTCAGGAAGCTAAGATCCCATTTCAAAGTCAGCCTGAGTCCCTGAGACTCTTATCTCCAATTAATCACAGAAAAAGCTGGAAGTAATGCTGTAGCTCAAGGGGTAGAGTACTAGCCTTGAGTGAAAGAAGCTTAAGGATAGTGCTCAGGCCCATCAAGAGTTCAAGGCCCAGGAACAGGAGGTTAAAAAAAAAAAAAAAAAGGTTAAAGCTTTACAAATGCAGCAGTAGCATCTTCAGAAGCCTTTCTTCAAGCTCTGGTGCAGACTAGTGTGCAGAAAGATGGCTTCTGGAAAACTAAAGGAGTCAGGGCACTTCTTGGGAAATGGGATAGTTTTCATATCTGCTGAACACAGTAGGAAAGAGAGTATCTCAGGGCCAGGCAAGCAGATCTTTTCTAATCCCCACAGTATCCAGTGCCTGGTACAATCATTTTACTCCTAACTGCTCTATCAATGGACACAAAACGTGTGAGTGAATGCCTATATTCCATGACACTGACCACGCAAACCAGGCTGGTGGCAGGACTTCCCACAAGAGTATGCCTGGAAGATGAGAGGTATAGAGCACATACAGGATATTCACTCCCAATCCTGACTTTCTCAAGGAAAGCCAAAAACCTGTTCAAGGGTGGGTTGCACAGATCAGTAGTAGAGCTCAAGGCAAGTATGAATGAGACCTTAGGTTTGATCTCACACATACCCCAGGTTTGCACATACAAAAAAGGAAATCCATCCTTGGAGACCATGGTAGCCAGGGTTGCTATCCACTGGGAGCCTAAGGGAGGGTACTACAAGAGAGACTACAAGAGGCCACTCCTGGAGAAGCACTCAGCACCTTCTGCTGTCTTCTATGAATGGGCTCAGAACATACTTTTTGCTATATGTACTTCCATTTGGCAGGAGCTCACCAATTTTATCACTGTAGTTACCAGAAAAAGCTCAGCTTAGAGGGGAGGTACATATATGTAAATGTGAGAGGCTTTATTTCAAGCCTATAGGCTATTCTGATAGGCTCTGATTCCATTCTAACATTCATTACCAAAAGCCAACCTCACACTCTGCTTAAATCAATTCTGAGTGGAAGAGGCAAGATGTTCCTTGCAAGTCTAGAAAGGTCTGGATAGGACAGGGTTGACCAAAGCCAACTTGTACGAAGCTTAGTCCATACTTCCCCCAGGTTCCCGACCCCACATATGGTAGAAAGAGGCCCATGATATCAGTAGCACCCACAACAACTCAGTGCTTGCTAGGCCATAAAGCAGAGATGACTGGTTTCATTTGTCTAAGAGCAAAAAAAAAAATTTTTTTTTGTCGGCTGTGGAGCTGAACTCTGGGCTTGGGCACTGTCCCTCAGTTCTTCAGCTCAAGGCTAGCACCCTACTACTTGAGCCATAGCACCACTCAGTTTTTTCTGCTTATGTGGTACTGAGGCATTGAATCCAGGGCCTCATGCATGCAAGGCACGCACTCTACCACTGAGCCACCTTCCCAGACCCTAAGAGCAAAACTCTTACTCTTAAGATTAGAAATGTTAAACTGAGCACTAGTGGGTCATGCCTGTAATACTAGCTACTCAGGAGGCTGAGATCTGAGAATCGCAGTTCAAAGCCAGCCTGGGCTGGAAAGTCCATAAGACTCTTATCTCCAATTAACCACCAGAAAACTGGAAGTGGTGCTGTAGCCCAAATGACAGAGCGCTAATCTTGAGCTGAAGAGCTCAGGTACAGTGCCCAGGCCCAGAGATCAAACCCCAGGACCAACCAAAAAAAAAAGATTCAAAATGTTATATTAGAAATAGTATTGAAAGGAAGTTATTTGTTACTTGTTTTCTTTTTCTTTTTTTTTTTTTGGGTCCGGTCGTGGGGCCTGAACTCTGGGCCTGGGCGCTATCCCTCAGCTCTTCAGCTCAAGGCTAGCGCTCTACCACTTGAGCCACAGCGCCACTTCTGGCTTTTTTTTCTTTTTGCTTATGTGGTACTGAGGAATCGAACCCAGGGCCTCATGCATGCAAGGCAAGCACTCTACCACTAGGCCACCTTCCCAGCCCCTTGTTACTTGTTTTCTTTACATTCTAAATGTTCTACAGTGTATTGATGCCATTTTTTAGAATGTCACCATTACCTGAGGAAAGCATAATGACTGCTTGGTAAGAAAGTGAGGCTTTTGAAGCAAGGTTTCCCTATGTATCCCATAATGGCCTAAAATTTACTATGTAACCCAGTCTGCCCTCAAACCATAAAGTAAGTGCTAGAACTACAGGTGCATACCACATCTAGCTTTGGCCTTGTTTCTTGATGAGGTCTAGATATATTAGATCCTTTGGGCAAGTCCTGTGTTCCATGAACTCTTACTGACCCTAACAGGGTCACTCTACCCAACCTGCAGAAGATATTACCTTGTACCTTCTTTTTTTTTTTTTTTTTGTCGGTCGTGGGGCTTGAACTCTGGGCCTGGGCGCTGTTCCTCAGCTCTTCAGCTCAAGGCAAGTGCTCTACCACTTGAGCTACAGCGCCACTTCCGGTTTTCTGGTGGTTTTATTGGAGATAGGAGTCTCACGGTCTTTCCTGCCCGGGCTGGCTTTGAACCGCGATCCTCAGATCTCAGCCTCCTGAGTAGCTAGGATTACAGGCGTGAGCCACCAGCGCCCGGCGTACCTTGTACCTTCTAAAACCAACCAGAGAACTTAGTAGGAGGTAGAAAGCTGGTAGATGCTTACTTTTCTGAAAATGGTTCTAGCACAACTGCCACATCTATTTTTTTTTTTTTTTTGGGGTCCGGTCATGGGCCTGAACTCTGGCCCTGGGCGCAGTCCCTCAGCTCTTCAGCTCAAGGCTAGTGCTCTACCACTTGAGCCATAGCGCCACTTCCAGCTTTTTATTTTCTGCTTATGTGGTGCTGAGGAATCGAACCCAGGGCCTCATGCATGCAAGGCAAAAGCTCTACTACTGAGCCACCTTCCCAGCCCCCAACTGCCACATCTAAAGGCTAAAGATGAGCTTCCAACTCTTGATCCTTCATTGAAGGCCTACAGGGTAACTTGCTAGGCCTAGATCCCAGACTTTGTAGGTTTCCCCCACCCCCTCTAGCCCACCTGGAGAAGCAGCATAGAATAGGGGCTAAGGTTTACCTCAGGTAAATTCCTGATTCTCTCTGAATCTAAAGTTTTTTGCTTGTAATGGAAAGCCATAAGCTTTATTTCTAGGGTGGCTAAGAGAACCAAACGAATCAAAAAAAAAAAAAAAGTGCGTGGTCTAGGGCAATACTGAGCATGTGTTGTGAAGTTGTCCAACAAGTACCTGTATGCATGGCTCTTGGCCAGAGTGAGAAAGCTTTCAAAACCCATCACTGACTAGTCACATCCTAGAGTAGCACTAGGAATGCCTCAACCTACCTCCAGTCTCCCAGCAAGCCCAGATTTGGGGCTCTGCCCAGTGTTTCATCAAGGGTACCCCAAGAGAACTAGGTACATCCTGGTCTTAGATCAGGCCCTTTTGCATCAAAGGGGTAAATTTCTCGCCTCTCCCTGCCCTCCCCCCCCCAAAAGGCCTGATGTGCTTTAGATTTAAAAAGAAAATGGGCTAGGAACGTGGCTTAACAGTAGAGTGCTTGGCTACATGCATGAAGCCCTGGGTTCAATTCTTCAGTACCACATAAACAGAAAAAGGCAGAAGTGCCAGGTGCTGGTGGCTCATGGCTATAATCCTAGCTACTCAGGAGGCTGAGATCTGAGGATCATGGTTCAAAGCCAGCCTGGGCAGGAAAAGCTGTGAGACTTTTATCTTCAATAAACCACTCAGAAAACAGGAAGTGGTGCTGTGGTTCAAGCATAGAGCGTTTGCCTTGAGCTGAAGAGTGTAGGGATAGCACCTAGGCCCAGAGTTCAAGCCTCAGGGCTGGCAAAAAAAACAACAACAAAAGGAGGCTGAGAAGGTGGCTCAGTGGTAGAGCGCTTGCCTTGCATGCATGAGGCCCTGGGTTCGATTCTCCAGCACCACATAAAAAAAAAAAAGAAAAAAGAAAAAAGCCAGAAGTGGCGCTGTGGCTCAAGTGGTAGAGCATTAGCCTTGAGCTGAAGAGCTGAGGGACAGTGCCCAGGCCCAGAGTTCAGGCCCCATGACCGGACTCCCCAAAAAAACAACAACAACAACAAATCCAGTATTTGTGATATTTAGAATCCCAAGACTTTGTGTGTGCGTGTGTGTGTTTGTGTGTGTGTGCGCGCACGCGCGTGGGCAAACACATACACACACATACACACCAGCCCTGGGGCTTAAACTAGCCTTGAGCACAGAGAGGCTCAGGGACAGAGCCCAGGCACTGAGTTCAAGCCTCAGGACCAGTGGAGGGGTAGGAGTAGGGGGAAGGTTTCATGGACCTTTCTGTCCCGGTTGACTAGGAACCTAATCTCAAATATAGATTCTTGGGATTCTTAGGATTAAGGTATGAGAGCCATCAGAGTCCAACTTCAAGGCTTTTTTTTTTTTTAATAACCATCTACCAAGATAGGAAAAGGAGCTGCCTTATTTAATCCCTACAAATCCCAGGGAAGCTACCAGCATGCTTTTGGCAAATAGTGGACACTGGGTTCACTTCCATTCTTCAGGGAGAATAGCAGAGGCCCAAAGAAGTGAATAACTTAACCAACTGAGGTCCCAAGAATCAGGCAGAGGTAGGAGGACAAAAGACAGGCCAGGCCTGTGCCAACTGAGCCAACAGTCCTTAATTCTGCTCAGACTGCCACAGAACATCAAAGCAGTTCTAATTCACTAAGTTACGTTTTCATACCTCTTTCCTCTGTGGCTCCCTGAAGATCTTTACCATTCAGTCCTGCTTGAGCACTGAGCCCAGGCAGCCTCTTCTCTGTAAAGGGCTTCCGGGAGCCCTCTAGTGAGCCGGTGGGATCATTAAAGAAGTCCTGTGTCGAGCTGGAGTCTGAGAGTGCCACAGCCGTGCTGTCTTGGCTCCGGTCTAAGGGGAAAAGGGAAAGAGAAGGCAGGAGGATGAATCCATACCACCTCCAACATGAAGGGGCCTCCCCAGGGTATCTCCCTGCCAGTGGCCTGGGGACTACTCTGCAAAGGAAATGGCCTGAGCACAGCCACTCTGACTTTGCTAAGTAGACCCCAGTAGAGGGCCTTGAGCCAGCCACTCACCAAAGGCATCAATTTCCATAGTCAACCTCCCTGGGATTTCCCCAAAGAATGGTGTTCCAACAAATGTTCAATAATTGGCCCTTGGGACATAAGCAACCCTGACTTGTGGCATTTACTGATGTTTGTGGTATAAATGCTCTCATTATTGCTGATTTTAAGCAATGAGCATGCTGTTGGTGAATGTGGAGTTGGGGAAATATGTTCAGTAGCCACCATAATGTAGTGGTTTACTATACAGGGATAACAGAAATAACTAAAATGGTAAAAAAAAAAAAAAAAAAAAAGTGGTTAAAAAATTCAACAAAGAAAAACTTTAACCTGTTGTTAAAGGCCAGATGTGGGTAGTTTAGAATAAGAATCTAGATTCATGGGAATATCAGTCATAAAGGGTATTTGTACTTACTCCCTGGCTATTCTCCCTAAGTCTTCATAGGCACTTTGAAGAGTCTAAAGAAAGGCAGGAAGGAAGCTTGAAGATATCCTTCAGGGAGTGTATACCTGCAAGGGAGGGATGGGGCTTCCGGGAAAGGCCTAAAGCTTGCTCCTGATCATTCTTCCCTAAGATTCAAAAGCCTCTAGCTTCAGGAAAGGACAGTAATCTTGTTGCCTCCAGGGTACAGGGGAAGGGAAAGAAAAATTCTTCTGCCCCAAGGAAGGGCAAGAAACTACCAGACACTAGGGAGGGACTGGAACACTGATATGGAGACAGAGACTGCCTAACAGGACCAAGACAACAGAGAACCACCCAGCCCTACCCCAGGCTAGCAAGCACCAAGTAGCAAGCAAAGCAGCCAGCTGCAAGAAAGAAAGAACAAGCAGGAAGGCTCACCCTGATGTGCACACAATGGCCTAGAGCAAAGATAGGCTGGAACATTAGGAAAAATCTTAAGGCAAACTAGGCCCCACTGTGAGCACAAGGTAACATGCGAGGAATATGAAGCCTGTGGTGCACTGAAGGTAACCATAGCAACAACAAGTATCAACCTACTTCTACTTCCCTTAAAGGCCTAGAAGCAGAAGAGGAGAAGCCCATTTCAGGCTTAAATGTTATTTACACTTAAGTATTAAATATAAAAATTACAATATACACACATATGCTAAGAAAGAAGGAAGAAAATTAAGAGACAAAACAGTCTGACCAGATGTTAGTACTACCTGATGGAGAATTTAAAATAACTAAGAAACTGTAACCCCTCTGTACATCACCTTGACAAGAAAATAAACAAAAGCCGGGCGTCGGTGGCTCATGCCTGTAATCCTAACTACTCAGGAGGCTGAGTTCTGAGGATCACAGTTCAAAGCCAGCCCAGGCAGGAAAGTCTGTGAGACTCTTATCTCCAATAAACTACTAGAAAACCGGAAGTGGTACTGTGGCTCAAGTGGTAGAGCACTCGCCTTGAGCTGAAGAGTGCAGGGATAGCGCCCAAGCCCAGAGTTCAAGTCCCATGACCGACCAAAACAAAAACTAAGATAAATATGACTAATAAATATTAGATGTTAAAGGTTATACTGGAAAAATCTAAACCACCCATAAACATATGCAGAATTTCGAGTATGTGAGAAATTTAAAAAAACACAGTAACAGAAATGAAGAATGTCTTTGCTATGTTTTTCTGCAGATTTGATACAACTGTTGGAGTTAATTGGGTCAAAACTTAAAACTAAGTTAAATAGAAATAATCCAAACCAAGAAATAAAGAGAAGCAGGCAACAAAAAAATCAGAACACATCATTCAAGAGTAAAGGATCCTTCACATCCATCCCAGGGGACCACACAGAGGCAGGCAGGCAGGCACAGGAGAAAGATTATCATAAGGTTTATTAGAGGAGCTGTATTTCCCCAGAGAGGGAGCACATGGCACCCTTCACTATCCAGGTAGCAGGAGGGTCTAGGGGCAGGAAGTGAGGTAGGTAGGAGCTCAGGTGGGTCTGGGTGGAGAGAGGGAGTAGCCAGATGTATGGCGGGAACTCTAGGGCTGGGAGGAGCTCAGGGCTGGGTGGAGCTGAGGACCAAAGCTGAGGATAATACCAACAAAGAGCATCCAAATGATTTAATCCATTAATTGGGAGTCACAGAAAATAAGGAGATAGAGAGGAAAGGGTAACATTGTCCAAAAAGAAATGTCATCACCTGATTTATGTAACTGTAACCCCTCTGTACATCACCTTTATAACAATAAAAAATAAGCAAAAAAGAAAATGAGGGAGAAAGAGAACAAAAAAGATCTTAAGACAGGAACTTGTCTGAGTTTGATCCTAGCAGCAACAACAAAAAAGCAAAAAAAAAAAAAAAAAGTAACAAAGGGCATAAATCACCAACAGAGAACACCAGTCAAGGGAAAGTCCCCTTATACACATTAAAAGGGGAAAGGGAATGACACACTAGAATATATTGTAACTGCTGATATAGCAAAAAATACAGAGAAAACCACTGAAAATATAGAGAAAAACCTTAAGAGTAGGTAAAGACATACCAAATAGATGGAAACAAAGTTAAGAATTACAATTTATCAGAAATTTTACCAAGCCAGATAATATTTTTTTTGGGGGGGGTCCAGTCGTGGGGCCTGAACTCTGGGCCTGGGCGCTGTCCCTCAGCTCTTCAGCTCAAGGTTAGCACACTACCACTTGAGCCATAGCACCACTTCTGGCTTTTTTTTCTGCTTATGTGGTGCTGGGGAACCGAACCCAGGCCCTCATGCATGCAAGGCAAGTGCTCTACCACTGAGCCACCTTCACAGCCCGCCAGATAATATTTTTAAGTACCAAAAGACAAAAAAAAAAGAAATATTAAAGGCAGTTCCTCAGATCAATATAAGTATACAATTAGATAGAAACTTAGATCTACATAGAGAAAAAAAATTCTATAAATGGCTGAAGTGATGGCAAATATAAAAGACCTTGGCACATATGGTGGGCACACCTTTAATTTCGGCATCCAAGAGACAGGCAGGCGAATCTCATAGCCAGCCTGGGGCTATATAATAAAAGGGGGTATTATAGAGATTCAAAAAATTTTAAAAACACAAAATCAAAATAACTAATAAATTTTTCTTGTGTCGCTCTCTAGGTATGTAACCTAGAACACTTTAAGTCTCTGTCCCACCAGAAAATATAGCCAAGTGTTATGTCAGATAGATCAATGCTACAATGGCTTCTGGAGAAACAGGGAAAATGGGAGACACAGTCCCCCCAAGGATCTCCAATCTTATTTTATTTTTGGGTCCGGTTGTGGGGCCTGAACTCTGGGCCTGGGTGCTGTCCTTCAGCTCTTCAGCTCAAGGCTAGCCCTCTACCATTTGAGCCCTCTACCACTGAGCCATGGTGCTGGGGAATCGAACCCAGGGCCTCATGCATGCAAGGCAAGCCCTTTACCACTGAGCCACCTTCCCAGCCTGGATCTCCAATCTTATACTAATTTACTTTAAAGATCTGGTTGATGTATTAGCACCTATCAGGCAGTCCCTGAGGATCTACCAAGAGGACCTTGAAACAAAATCTAGTGAAAGCCTGGACTCTGGAAGATCAGGATGTCACAGCTAAAATTCTGCTATGCCACTTATCCAACTAACACAATTATTTGGTTTCCCTGAATGTACACCTATGATAATACAATGTTGCTTCACAAAGCTGTCATGATGAGTCCATAGGCTGATGTACAGAAGTAAATGAATTAGTGTCTGGCCCACAATAAGTGTTCATGAAAAGCCAGCTCAATTATCCATACTCTTACTTCAGAGATGGCACATGCCTTATCAATCCAAACTTACCATCTGAGATTTAGTTCTTAACAGAAAACAGAGTTTTTCTGAGGCCATAATGAAGCCAGTGCCTCACTCACCGGATGGTAACTAATTTCCAAATGCTGACATACACTTCTTCCATCTTCCAAGCAGGCTGATCCACACAGGGAAATATCAAGAATCATCCTTGTCCTCCAAAGCCTGCCATACTGCTCTGAATTCTTGGCCCACATCTCATCATACACTATAGTCTGGGCAGTGACCTGGTTGACAGGACAGTAAAGCTGCTGTTGGGATGTCCACTGCCCAGTAACTGATGGGTTGCAAGTATCAGCTGGGCTGACAATAATAATGGGATGGGGACCACATGGGGACCCAGCCAGGCTGGGAAGCAGAGAGTTGACTGGACCTTCTACATCATACTCAGCAAAGGGTTCTGGTCTTACTTGCAAGGCTAAATCCCAAGGCTCTGTAAGCAAGAATCAAATGGCCTGCAACAGAGAGATCACTTCTCCCCATTCTGGATAAGGCCACTCACTGTTCCTGTGGATAAGCAGGTGTGGCAATGAAGACCCTAGATGCTCCAGAAGCCACAGAGGGTCATTGAAGGAGTTGTGAACTCAGTGCCTCAGTCCCACATTCTAATCTCAGGTCTGTCACTTACAGGCTAAGTAACCTTGGCTGAATTATCTTGCCACTTTAAGGACCATACATAATAAGTTTTCATTGTTGTTGTTTTGTTGGTTGTGGGGCTTGAACTCAGGGCGTGGTGCTGTCCCTGAGCTCTCTGCTCAAAGCCAGCATCTACCACTTTGAACCACAGCTCTACTTCAGATTTTTGAGTGATTAATTGGAGATAAGAGTCTCATAGAGGGGCTGGAAAGGTGGCTCAGTGGTAGAGTGCTTGCCTTGCATGCCTAAGACCCTGGGTTAGATTCCTCAGCACCACATAAGCATAAAAGAAAAAAGCCAGAAGTGGCACTGTGGCTCAAGTGGTAGAGCGCTAGCCTTGAGCTGAAGAGCTGAGGGACAGTGCCCAGGCCCAGAGTTCAGGCCCCACGACCGGACCCCCCCACCAAAAAAAAAAGTCTCATGGAAGCCAGGTGCCAGTGGCTCACGCCTGTAATCCTAGCTACTCAGGAGGCTGAGATCTGAGGATCATGGTTCAAAGCCAGCCCAGGCAGGAAAGTCCATGAGACTCTTATCTCCAATAAACCACTAGAAAACTGGAAGTGGCTCTGTGGCTTAAGTGGTAGAGCACTCATCTTGAGCTGAAGAGCGCAGGGACAGTACCCAAGCCCAGAGTTCAAGCCCCACAACCAACCAAAAAAAAAACCCCAAAAAACAACAACAACAAAAAAAGTCGGGGGCTGGGAAGGTGGCTCAGTGGTAGAGTGCTTGCCTTGCAAGCATGAGGCCCTGGGTTCCATTCCCCAGCACCACATAAGTAAAAAGAAAAAAAGCCAGAAGTGGCACTGTGGCTCAAGTGGTAGAGCGCTACCCTTGAGCTGAAGAGCTGAGGGATAGCGCCCAGGCCCAGAGTTCAAGCCCCACGACTGGACCCAAAAAAAAAAAAACAAAAACAAAAAAAAGAGTCTCATGTGGCCTTTTCTGCTCAGGCTGGCTTTGAACCACAATCCTCAGATCTCAGCCTCCTGAGTAGCTAGGGTTATATGTGTGAGCCACTAGCACCCAGCTCACATAATGCATAAATTATCTCTCTGTTTCTGACATGTGAGATCTCTAAGGGGCCTGGCCAACTTTAATGATAACACAATGATCATCCTGTTCTATAGTATTCACTCTTGTCATCACAGAGAGAATATCAATGGCTTGGACAACACTCAAGAGGCCTCAGTTTCTCCAGAAGACGGCAGGCCATATCTCTGCTGTTGAGGTCTCCATGAAAGTAAGGCCAGGGCTAGCTCACCTAAGCCAACGTGAGACCAGCCAAAGTTACTGCAGGCTGAGCAGCATACCCTGTGGTAAGCTCCAGGAAGCAAGCCTAGCCAAGATGATTTCACCCACTGGCACACTGCCATAAGCTCACTGGCTCACAAGCTATTGGGCTCTGGGCCTAAAGGAATTGCCTGTTTGGTGGAATCCCAGCTGTGATCATTATGAAAACCTAAGACTGACTTAAGCAAACCAATATTTACTCCCAATGTGCTAATTCCCTCTTTATGAGTCAATGTGATGGGACCACAAATCTGCCAAAACATGCAGGGAAGGTGGCCAGACCTCATCAGAAATGGTGAAGGCAACAAAGGATAACCCATTGCACTCTGGGGGAGTACTGCTCTCCAAAACTCTCTGCCTACAAAATCTCTATTGTTACCATGGTCAGACACCAAAGAGAAGAGACACTTGTAGGACTCTCCAATTTCCACTTCTTTGTCTCCACTATCCCTATCCACAGTAGCCTGCCAGGCTTCTCTGGAGGCCAACCTTCCAGCTGCAGAATTTGTTCCCTATTCTTGGCAGCTCACAGTACCAACCACTATTCTAAAACAGCACCCAGGGACATGAAGATTCAACCTGGCTGCATGGATCAGGGCACTTTCTTCTTGGCTTTCCGTCTTCTTTCAATGCCTGGCACACAACAAGACCTACTCAACAAATGCTATTATCAGCTTTTCCCTGAAGTGATTCTCAGGAAGGTAACAATTAGGGAAAAGCAAAGGAAACAACTAGTTCTATGGTCAACCTCACAGCCACTGCTCCCCAGGGGAAAAGCAGGAGTTTCCTAGGAGTCTCTCTCACATTGAGAATGTCTGTTTACAGGAAAGCAGAGTTTCTACCAGAAACTGACCTACCCTTGGCCAGCTGAAAGGTCAATCCTAAAGGGACTTTTACCACCCCTGACTCTCCAGAGTCTGGCCACTGTGAAGTACAGGCACGTGGCCTATCCCATAGCCTCAGTTACTGTACAAAGTCTACATTTTTACACTTAACCTTGTAAAGAGAATGTGTTAAGTTAAAAGTCTGTTGTCTTTCTTTTAAAGCAAGGAAGAGCAAAGCAATGGAAATACAGGACTGAGCCACCTTCCAAGCAGGAAAACAGGTGAATATTTAGGGGACAGACCACCAGTGCCTCTACATACAGCCAGAACTGGGAAGGGGGGCTGTTGGCAGAGGCCAAGCACATCTAACATACACTCTCCATATCACAGGACCAGCAGACATGAAGGTACTCCTGGTCACAGGGGAAGCAGGGAGCCGGACTGAGGACTGAACATGCGGTCTGCGCTGTTCCCTGAAGCGAGCCGTGACAGGTGCAAGCAGAAAGACAAAGCCTGGAGAACAGAGTGTGGTCAGGGTTAGGGGCAGCACGGGCAATATTGGTGGAGGCAGTGTGGGGTGAACAGGAGAAGATAAGCACAGATGAAACATGACAAACAGTAACAGCACAGTGAGGATGGATGGCTGTGAAGAAGCTTGATACTAGTCACCTAAGGAACTGAAGACCCACAGCCTACAAACCTAGAACAGCCTCAGAGGCTTCTTGGCAGCTGGGCTCATGCTGTCAAGGAGTTTACTGAGCACCGCCTGCAACCATGGATGTCACCCTCTGAAGCTTCAACTCCTGTCCCCTCTCTCCTCTTCCCTCTCCCCTCACAGTAAATTGACATACCCTTCAGATGATGATAAAGCTTTGCCTCCTCAGAAAGGCTTCCTACTCCTGTCAGTCTGACTCTCTCTGGGACAGGCAAACTTACCTTGCTGATGCTCACTTCAGCTTACCCCAACCTCCAGCTGTATAATGACTGACTCACATCTGTCTCCTTTGAGCTTGTAGCAGCAACCAGGGTAGCTTTGTGTACCTGGTATAGTGCTAACAGAACACTTGCATAGATGTGACCCCAGACTGGCTGAAGAACCCCAGAGAAGGCCCAGCCCCAGACTAACCATAGGACAAGGCCTATGACCTCTGAGGCCTTTCCTGGTTGTGGCATTCTGAAGTGACATCAAGTACAACAGGCAGACCAGGTCTTAGACCAAGAGATCTATGAGACATATCTCAAAGGCCAGTTACACCAGATCAAATGAAAGCTCAAGCCATTTTGGAATGGTTTTGCTCCCTAGTTTCTCTATTGAAGCAACTCTAACAAGGAGGGAAACATAAACAGATGTAAGCTGTCAGGTCATCCAGGCAAAGGGCTTTCCTAGCATTAGCCCCACATATGGCCTAGATAGAAGATGACTTAGGATCTCTTTCTCCTTTAGCTTTGTCCTGACTAGCATAAAGGAGTGCCTATCTGCCCACAGCTTGGTTTCCTTTTAGGGAAATAAATATATGGCCAAGCCTGCTGTGGCTGTGAAGCTACAAAATTGTTACCATCAAGCAAATCCATAGTGCTGTATGGTATAGTCTAATTACTCTGTCTGTCTGTCTGTCTGTCTGTCTGTCTGTCTGTCTGTCTGTCTGTCTGTCTGTCTGTCTCTCTCTCTCTCTCTCTCTCTCACACACACACACACACACACACACACAGGCCCACACCTGCATACCAACACTGCATGTGATGGAAGGCAACAGATTTCATTCATTCCTTCTACCTCTGTAAACAACAATCATTAGGTGCCCCTGAGAAGTCACAATATGCTCCTCATGTCACTTTCTCTTTCTAGTCAGAAAACTTCAACATGACTATTTCAGCACTGAAATTCTAAGAACTGAATAGAAGGAAGAAATTAGTCTAGAAGGGCTGTCTACGCTGGCTACAGTGGTCTCAGAATTAATTCCAGAGGCTTTTTACCAAGTACATGGATGGCTGCAGGAGATGTCCAACCCTAGTGCAGGTGGCACAAGACTACAGGTGAGGGCAGTCTACAGAGTGAACCCATGTCACTTAAGGTCTGTTCTAGGAGAGACACTACAAATGTCTATTTGGACATCTAGCTGGAACTGTTCTAAATCTTAAGCCAAATCAGAATTAACCCTAGCTGATTTTCCTTCCTTCCTTCCTTCCTTCCTTCCTTCCTTCCTTCCTTTTCTTTCTTTCCTTTCTTTCTTTCTTTCTTTCTTTCTTTCTTTCTTTCTTTCTCTCTTTCTTTCTCTCTTTCTTTCTCTCTTTCTTTCTCTCTTTCTTTCTCTCTTTCTTCTTTCCTTCCTACCTTCCTTCCATCTTTCTTTCTTTTTTTCTTTCTTCCTTTTTTTGTCAGTCATGGGGCTTGAACTCAGGGTCTGAGCGCTGTCCCTGAGCTCTTTTGCCCACAGTTAGTGTTCTACTACTTTTAGCCACAGCTCCACTTCCAGTTTGCTAATGATTAATTGGAGGTAAGAGACTCATTGACTTTCCTGCCTGGACTGGCTTTGAACCACAATCCTTAGACCTCAGCTTTCTGAGTAGCTAGGATTACAGGCATGAGCCATCAGTGCCCAGCTTTTCTTTTTTGTCAGTTGTAGGGCTTGAACTCAGGGAGGGCCTGGACACTGTCCCTGAGCTTTGTGCTCAAAGCTAGTGCTCTAGCTCTTTGAGCTACAGCTCCATTCCATTTTTTTATGTGGTTAATGGAAAGTCTCATGGACTTTCTTGAATGGGCTGGCTTTCGAAAAATCACAATCTTCAGATCTCAGCTTCCTGACTAGCTAGGATCACAAACGTGAGGTACCAGAGTCTGGATGATTTCCCACTTTTTAAGCAGAGAGGTACTAAAAGAGGACCAGGCAATTCCTGATGTTTGGCTATCTTTCTCACTGTTGGCAAATTAAATAGCTCCACAAAGGCTCTGTCAGGTGGCAAACTGGGATTCAGCAAGCACAATGTTCAGGCCTACCCAGGGCATTGCCTGCTCATCTTTTGAGAATACATCACTGGCTGGAGAGTCAGGTCACAAACCAAGGGTGACAGGCTCGTGTGTGCCTTCTATGTGTGCTAATCTAATTCTTGTCCTAGCTTCCCCCATGATCTGGAGAATAATTGCATCTAGAAGAAGGACTTGCTATGCAAACACTTCTTTTTTTAATGGTGTTGGTTCTGGAACTTGAACTCAGGGCCTGGATGCTGTCCCTGAGCTTTTTTGCTCAAGGCTAGCACTCCACTACTTGAACCATAGCTCCACTTCCAGCTTTTTCTGAGTGGTTCATTGGACATGAGAGTCACGGACTTTTATACCCGAGCTGGCTTTGAACCATGATTCTCAGATCTCAGCCTCCTGAGTAGTTAGGAGGTGCCTAACTACTAGGTAGTTACTGGTGCCTAGCTTTGTAAGCACAAGGCAAACACTAATCCATTTACAGGTAAGGAAACTGCCTCAGAGAGGGAGGCCCTTATCCAAGAATGCTAAGCATGTAAGCAATGAAGTTAGAATTGGAACTCAGTTATCACTAACTCTAGAGCCAGCTCTGCCCTTGACTCCTTATCTGACTTCAAGTCCTAATCCTATTGCTACTGGGGCTACAAGTACCAACCACTCTTGCAATGGGATGGCTTGGCTGTGACCTGTAGTGCTAATGTCCTATTTTCCCACAGGAGACCTGAGGCTGGTCCCAGGATGAGGAAATGAATGGAAAGTGTGAGCCATACACTCTCCTCCCATGGTCAGGCCACATCAGTAAGCAGGAGTCACAGTGGACAGTGTGGATTCTTGAGGTTATCAGAAAATCTCTTGACAAAGCCATCTTATCTGATGCTTCTGCCTGGAGTCTGGAGTTCTTTTCATAGGAACCTGAACAGGGGCTAAAAGGGCCACTGGCATCCAAAGATCATGGCTATTTCAGGGCCCCCAATTTTTTTCTGGTGCAGGCAGTTTTCTTTGGCTGTCTGAAAGCACTAGGCCTCTCACCCCTTCCAAGCACACTGGAACTGGATAAAGGTAGGGCTGTAGGGTATCAAAGAATTCCAAAATGCTACTAAGAATCACTTTGAAACCACTGAAAGTATATTTGAGCTTACTTTTTCTGCATACTTCCAAAACAAGTGGTTGTTATGCTGGCACCCTGATCTGCCATGCTGAATGCCCAAACCCTGCACTCAGTAACAGAAAATCTACAACTCTATGCAACAGGCATGTCCCAACTTGGGGCAGCTAGACCACAAGTTGCAGGTAAGCACTTCTGCCTCTTTTCTTGTTCCTAGAGGCATACCCAGCCTAAGAGTCAAGCCTCTCGTGCCTGCAGGTAACTGGGAGGCTACAGGGATGGTGCTGATATTCCCCAGCCCAGGAGCACAGGAGCAGGAACACAGCATGTGGATACCTGAGAAAGGCAATCCTCTCTCCTGAGAACTTTGGCACTTCCTCAAAGAAGTAGCAGAAACTAATTCCTAGTGCAAGGTCTTACTGCTAATGTTTTCTCAGTATTCTCTAGTGAACAATGGAACAGGGTGGTCCCCCAGTTAATGTGAGTTAACTAAAAAGGGGAAGTATCTCATTTAGAAAATGTTTGCAGAACTGAACACTGGCATGCAGCTTCTCCTAGCTCTGCTCAGTGCACTGGTGCAGGCAGAGGCTGTCAACAATGGGACTACAGTGAGGACACAACTCTGTTGGGGGGTAATGGAGGCACACAGCACACATACATATCCTTGGGCCTCTCTCTCACCATACATGCTTAAGACCCAAGCCAAAGCCAAGAGGGGATACCGTCAAGAGACTGTATCCCTGTCAGGATATCACTAACTCCTACTCTTAGAAAACCAGAAGCCCAGTTACTTGCTATTCTTCACCAGTGCTTCTCTAAATCTGCTTTTGACTCAGTAAGCTGGGGGCAGATGTCCATGCTTTTCAGGAACCTGTACAGCAACTGAGTCTCTGTAGGGTGCTGGAACCAAAGTGGTGAGCCCTAAATGCTCTTTCACCCATCCTGGGTCTCAGCTTTAAGGCTATCATAGTCCCCAGAGGACCCATCCTTCAGGAAGCCACTCTACACAGCAGGATGCACAGGCCCATAGCCAACCCTACCCACCTATGGATGTATGCCCTATCATCTTGTGGAAAGCAGAGCCAGACCTGCTTCCCAACAGCCCAGATGAGATGAGTGGCATGGGAATGAGGAGCCAGGTGTCTTCCAATGGTATCACTACCTCTCCAAGGCTCCACTTGAATGGCCCTCTAAATCCACTAATTTGGTTTATCCTAACAGGTACACTGTCATCAGCTTGTCACTGTAAGGATGAGAATATGAAAAACTCAAGCTACAGGCCAGCATGCAAGCCTCCTAATGTTAGTAAGGAATGTGATTGAATGGTCGCCACCTGCCCCATCCCACATGGGATGGCCCTGCATGTAGTCCCAGGTGACCCCATCAATAGCCTGTCTGGATGCCCAAGGGGGACAGATGTGGCACTAGTCATGGCCTACCCACAATCATCCCAAGGAAAAAGCTCTAATGATGTGCTGCTGAATGATGTAGGCCTCTAGGTGACCTACAAGTCTTCCAAAATGTCCTTCAAAGGAAAGATGCCAGCACCCCTCACTTTGAAGGTGAGAAAATGTGGACACAAAAAGTGAGACCCCTTAGTCCAGCCTGCCCCTCCCCTGGCTCCCAGGTGGGCAAGCTGGCAGGTGGCGACCCTGAGCATGTCTTAGAAGCACAAGATTCACCGTGAGTCCATGAGGTTAATGAACAGCCGCAACATTGCCCGTGTCACCCCAGACCCAGCACCCCCCCTCACCAAAATAAAGCGACAAAACAAATTCGCTTGAGCACCCTCCCCATGATTGGTGTGCCGCCCTGGGCTGGCAGTAGGGAGAACAGGGACTATACCGTCCGGCGTTGCCTGCTGGTGGGGTTTTTTACATTTGACGTAATCGTGGTCAATCGGAGTAGCTGTGTAAGGTGGGGATGTCAGACCTGGGCCTGAGGAGGAGGAGGGGAGGGAAGCTCCCGGGCCCGGCAGTGTCCCAGCTGAAGAGTGGGAATCCTCATCCACCAGGCAGGCCTTCTCTCTGTGGGGATAGAGGATGGGACGCAGGTCAGGCTCCATATCATGGTGAAACGGACATGTCCCATTGTGAGTCAGTATCCTTCCAAGGGCCTCCTGCTCCCACTTACCTTCAATGGCTCCCACCCTATCTGGCTATGCTGCTGAAAGAGCAGTCCCAACAGTACCCACAGTTTCAACGCTATGTGGATACTTCCCAACTCTTCTGGCCAGGCTCTGCCAGTGTCTCTGGGTGTCAGGCAGGCCCAGGAAACTATTCAGGAAGTGACAGGCCTCACCTCAGTAGCACTCCAACACCAGTCCACTTTAAGTCAGTGCCCTTCTTTGGACAGCCCAATATGTCTAAACTTCAACAAATGGAAGAACAGAAACTATGCCTCGCTGGCGCCGGTGGCTCACACCTGTAAGCCTAGCTACTCAAGGGGCTGAGATCTGCGGATCACGATTCATAGCCAGCCCACGCAGGAAAGACCATGGGACTCTTATCATTAATTAATCACCAGAAAACCAGAATTGGTGCTGTGGCTCAAGTAGTAAGCATTCGCCTTGAGCTGAAGGGCGCAGAGTCAGCACTCAGGACAAGTTCAAGCCCCATGACAAAAAAAAAAAAAAAAAAAAAAAAAAAGTATGTCTACATTAGTGCAGGTTCACTTCTGTCCAAGGATATCTGCTAAACACAAATAAACAATTTTAAAAAAATGTAAGCACACCTTCCTTGTCCATGGAAATAGTCACAAAAAGTTCCTGGTTATAATGCAACAATAAGTATGGAATAGAAAAATGTGGTAAATAGGATACTATCTCTATAGTGTCCTAGATTCACCATTATAGGGTAAAACAAATTTTAGAATGGTACCTTAAACAGGTCATTTTTATAAAATAAAAGAAACTCTAGAACTGGACATACAAATATGTGTGGATAAATAGAAAACATTTTGAGAAATTAAACTCTGATGTTTTGGGAAAAGGAAAAGAAGGGAAAGGAAAAGTGATAGCAGGGGTAAGATTGAGTAGAGTATATTGTAAACATGTATGGAATTAGGAATAATGAAATCCCTTCTGTTAAATTCATGTAAGCTAATAAAATAAAAAGAAATTAAACTGTGAGTAATGTCTAACTTGGAATGAGAGGGCATTCTGTCGTATTTTAGTCTATACATATATGTGTGTTTGATTTTCCTCTAACTATATTCATATATTATTTCTTTTTTTATTGTCAAGGTGATTTACAGATGGGTTACAGTAAGGTAATAAGCACATTTCTTGTCAAACTTGTTACCTCTTCCCTCATTTCTCTCCTACTTTCCCTCCCTCCTTTCATATAGTATTTCTATAATTAAAAATTTTTAAACAGAATTATGATCAATTAGATAACTCCACTGTACCCTTGGGGACCTACAAAACATACACCTATAACTTCTAGACACAACACACCCACTCAGGTGGGAATACCTGTACCTATCTCTCCCACAAGAAGAGGGTACTGCCTTTGCTGTTCACCAAAGGCACATGTGATGTGACTACCTGTGGCAATGAACTGATAGCCTTCAGCGTCAGGGTCTAGGAGCACATTTCCCCAATACTCAGCTGAATCCCAAACAGTAACCAGCGAGGCAGGGGTCTCCAAGATGGAGTCAATTGAGCAAGTATCAGGAAGGAATATCAGAGTAAAAGATGTCTGGGCCACAGAGACAACTCACATGGGGACAGAGGCACACATGAATGACAGGAATTAGCTCCATACCACTGAGGGGACCATGACAGGGCCTTAGCTTCTCTGAGCTCTCTGATACTTAGAGAAAAGCTTATTATCTCCCATACCCTTTAGTACTTCTCAGGAAAATAGGATGCATACTAGGCATCCTTGGGCAAGGCTTCCTATATGTTCTGCATGGGACAGTAAGGTTGACTTCTCTCCAGGATTTGCCTTGAGGGTAGAACAGTACCAGACATGGCCACAGGGTAGAAACCAAAGACTGTACACTCATTCTCCTCAGATTTCAAAGAAATATTTTGGCCTAGCCATCAGCATTTCTAGATGAGTTCCAATTCCCTGTGACCACTATATCATAGAAAATGAGCACTTTGGGGTCACTGCAAGCAAGCTACTCACTTTTCTGAAGCTTTGGGTGTATTCTTCTCCTCACCCCTGGCAAAGGGTCCTTCTGCAGCCTCCTTCATAAAGTTGACCAGGACCTCGGCACTAACCCCAGAATCAGGTTTTCCCAGGAGTTTCAGGATGGAAGCATGGAGCCGGAAGTACACCTAAAACAACATCTTTGATATGAACAACCTTCTCAGTGCAAAGCTCTATTCCACAGGCCAGGCAGCCACACTATTAAATGTTGCCTAGGGCAACAGGTTACTACATACTGACTGATTTTGTTAGCTTTAAAGCCAGTCAATCTATAAGTAAAAAAGATGAGCTCTGAAAATTAAAACAGATATTACTGTCAGTGTTCCATCTCAAATGCTTATCCAGTAAACCAGATACATGGTGGTAAAATCACAGTAATAACTCCCTTAGCCCTCCTTTATTGGCATGGCATTGCTGCCCTTTTTCTGCTCCTCTCCTAGCACTCACAGAAATTAAACCTCTAGATCTGTCTCTGGACTAAGTAAATACTCTGTAGAGACAAGGACCAGGCAGGATTTGTTTATAACCCTGTCCCTAGGAAAAGTCGGGCATTCATAAGTTTTAAGGCTGTGGATTACAGGGCAAGTAAGCAGGCAGAGAGTACAGTATCAGATGAGATCTTACACTTTTCTCTATTTATGAATGGGTGAAGTGCATTTCACAAACCTCAGCCAGTGGGCAAAAGTCCAGGGCCAGGTTCAACCCTGGTCTGTTTTGTCTCCTTTCCTCTCCTGTCTGGTGTGTAACACAGGCAGGCAGCTCTATAGCTGGCTTGAGCTGCAGATGTGGTGTCAGCGTGATGTAGCTCTCACCTATAGCATTACTCCCATGGAGAATATAATGGGTGTCACAAGGTCTGAGAAGAGCTGGCACCTCAGGTCCTGACTAGCAGGTCCCTCAGAAGACATCATTCTAGTTAGGTCTGAGCAATGTTCTCAAAGAGATATCTCAGACACAGGGGCTGCACTGTGTCACCCAGAGCCCTTCATTCCCAGTCTACGCCTGGACCTATTACTCCATGGCCTAGCAACTTTATTTCTATCTACAGAACACCAAGCTGGGGTGTGGCTCAAAAACTAGTGCTGGCTAGCAAGCACAAATCTCTGAGCTCAATTCCCAATACTATATACAAAATTAAAATAAACAAACAAGTAAATGTAAAGTGGGGTGCTGATGGCTCATGCCTATAACCCTAACTACTCAGGATGCTGAGATATGGGAATTACAGTTCATAGCCAGCCTGGTTAGGAAAGCCCCTGAGACTCTTTATCTCCAATTAAGCACTAAAAAAGCCAGAAATAGGGCTGTGGCTCAAGTGGTAGAGATGCAGCTTTGAGCAAAAAAGCTCAGGGACAGTACTCAGGTCCTGAGTTCAAGGACCAAGAAATAAATAAGTAAACAAACAAAGTTTGTTTCATTTCAATTATACAATTTTTCTTTTACCATTCTGTACACCAAGTAGTCAAACTTGGGGTAGGATAAAATATCCAACTGGCAAAGTTCATCCAGGTGACAAGTAAAGTATTTTGAATGAAGGTTTCACATCAGAGGAATCAGGCATTTCATTTACAAGAACTGCCATTTTAAAAAACAAGGCACATACACAAGCCAGCTGAATTAAAGCTACATGGCTATATTGTCTGTGCAGAGCAGAATGCTCCACACTGAACTCTGTGTAACTACAACCAGCACAGTATGCTGTTGATGGGCAATCCATTCATGTGAGGATATCATTCTGACCACTAATAAGCTCTACCAGGCAACTGCAAAAGCCAAAAACTCAAGGGAAAAAAAAATCATGGAGCTGACATCTTCCTGAGGGCCAGGTCACCTCTTTCCATATGTTGGGTCACTAGTGCCAAAGGTGCTGCACATCTGCCACAAGCTCAGTGGGATTTGACCCAGCTCCTCTCCTCTCCTGCTGGCAACTTAAAGCTGGGTCATACCTCTCTCCTAGGCCTCAGCCTTCTCATTCCCAAAATAGAATTCCTCTAAAGCACATAACCCCAAGTGGATGGCATGAAAGAACTGTGACAGGGAAGGATTTGACACCTGGGCTGTAAATGACAGTAGCTAGGCTGCTACTGAAAAAAAAATTTGATAGGAAGATATAGTTACATATTCCTTGATGAACCCTACCCTGGCCCACCAAACAGCTACTATAAGCCACTTGACAAAAAACAAAACATTTGATAGGAATTATTTTTAAAGGAAAAATTTTAATTGACATTTTTTTGTTTGCTCACAATTAGCCAAGTATTAAAAAGAGGGGCCCAAGCTGGGTGCCAGTGGCTCGTGCTATAATCCTAGCTATTTAGGAGGCTGTAACCTGGAAGAATACAGTTTGAAGCAGGCTCAGGCAGAAAAGTCTATGAGACTCTACCTCCAATTAAGGAGAAAAATTCTGGACTGGAGGCATGGCTCAAGTTGTAAAGCACAGTTGTAAAAGACAAGCCTAGTGAGAGTGAGTCCTTGAGTTCAAGTCCCAGTAGCAGCACAAAAAAAAAAGAAAAGAAAAAATGCTCTGAAAATCATAAAGTTAAAAAACAACAACAAAGGAGGAGGAAACAATGCTTGATAGGAAATGTACTTATTCCCTTGCTCATGTAACTGTGACCCCTCTGTTTAGTATTTTTACAATTAAAAAAAAAAAAAAAACAGGGGCTAGGAAGGTGGCTCAGTGGTAGAATGCTTGCCTTGCATGCATGAGGCCCTAGGTTCGATTCCTCAGCACCACATAAGCAGAAAATGCCAGAAGTGGCGCTATGGCTCAAGTGATAGGTCACTAGCCCTCAGCTGAAGAGCTGAGGGACAGCACCCAGGCCTAGAGTTCAGGCCCCACAACCAACAACAACAAAAACAAAAACAAACAAACAAAACCCTGCTCTTCTCTTGAGAAACAAACAAACAAAAAAAACCCCACCAAATTTGGGGTCAAGCAGGCTGCTTACTCTGTTCAACCTTACCAAGCCAGGTAGTCTAGGCATAGGTTAAGGTTAATTTAGTAGGCCTGTGTGTTTTATCTGCACTCAGGAACAAGGGTACTTGCCCTCCTCTTGTCAGACTACAGGTGCAAAGCCTCAAGCACAAGGAGATAATGCACTGTACTGCCTTGTCAAGGCCAGGTTCTGAGAAACTATGTGCTAATGAAGGTTGGTTTTCCTCTGATACATAAGAACAAAATGCCCATTCACCCAGTTAGAGTATTAAGCATCCTTAGAAAGAGAAAAGGCTATTTTAATTTAATTGCACATGAAGCTGCTGAATACAGAGATGTTTCCAGTGGGTTTGTAGCAAAATCACTGAAACTACGAGTCCCATCTCCAAGGAGAATGAGAAACCAGCCCACTCTTTCCCTGCCTCCCTCCCTGGGCCAGCAGGGAGTCACCTCCAAGGCCTCCATGGCCAGCTCAGGTGGGTTGTGGTAGTGGATCTTCTTGGGGTAGCGGGCAGCTTCTTCATGCAGGTAGTGGCCAGCCTGTCTGTAGTGCAGCAGGTAGATGGCTGGTGGTTGCTGCTGCTTCTCAGCCACCTTGCCCAGCATGTAGTGGATAAGCCACTCTTCTTCATCACCATCACCCTCACAGCGGGCTGCTGACGTGAAACAGTGCCTGGCTGTCTCCAGCATGCTGTCACGGCGGCCCTCCATCTGTAACAAGACAGGCTTTAGGTGCAAGGCCTGAACCTGTGCAGGGATCACACTTCTATGAAACCAGCTGACATTCCTCTCAGCAACCTTGAGACCAGAACTGTTTGCCACATTTTACAGCTGGTAACAATAAAGGGTAGAAAGGCTTGGGGAGTCTCAAAAGGATACCCTAAGTAACACAAAGAGCTGGACTTAAAGTTGGGTCACCTCTCATCAACCCAAAGATCTTTTTTTTCTACTTTCTCCCTATAGTACCTAGCAGCCTATGAGTTTATAAAGTAACTACTGATCCCTCTCTGAAGTTCTCAACTATGACCTATGTGTGGCTACAGTAAAGACTTGTACCCATAAAAGGGGAAAATAAAGGACAAGGCTGGAGGTCCTGTCAACTCTGTCATGTCACTCTGACAATGTCTATGGTCAGAGTAGATATTTGCAGGCAGTGAGCACCCTGCTCCCTCGTCTTCCACTAGGGCAAGAAAGCAGAGTTGGGGAAGATATTCACCCAGGACTCAGCTCCACAGCACCACAAAGGTTGTGCACCTGACTGTCTCCCTTTCTTCTCCCTATCCTATAAGAAAGTAATTCAGTATTTTTAAAGGACAGGTTCCTCAGCCTAACATCTAATGCCCACTGACTTGGGAATCTGCTTTTACAGAAGTATCTCCAGCTATTCCCTTAAACCCAAAGACAGAAATAGGACAGAGGGATAGCTTGCAAGACACTTTCTAGCTTGGACAGCTGCTTCTCTGCAGCCCCTGGCAGCTATCTATCAGGCATGCATCCCTCCATTCCAGAGCTATCATGCTGGGACAGGATGAAGATTGCCCTGTAGAAGCAAAGAGGCAGCTACTCTGGGCATTCCAGGTCTCTGGCCCCTCCTTACCATGCACCTGGCTTGATGGCAAGGAAGCTGTGGCCTCTTCTCATTTAACCTCAGGGGCCAGAGTGAGGTCAGAGGCCATAGGCACTGTTCTCCAGGAAGGGGGGCCGTGACAGCCAGGCACATATACTCATGCTTCTAGCCCACTCAGGCAAGCCTGTTCTACTCACTTCTACTCAATGGAGGCTTATTTTATGAGTATCTAATTGCAATGGCCTTGGAGCTGACATAAAAGACACTTCTTGGGAAACAAAATAGACACTAAATGAAATATAGCAGAAAGAATTACAGGGCAAGGCAAACAGTAAAGTCAGGTAATATCATCATACCCTTTCTAAAACAGATTCTATAGCAAATCTGTTGCAGAAAAAGGCAAAAGCTGAAATATAATTATATTCAAACAGCTTAATAGCTGTGTGAATTTGATCAAGTCACTGCCCACCTAAGCTCTGCTACCAGCCAAGAAAAGGTGACTTTTGGCTGGTTCCTGGCACCACACAGACCCTCCACAAGAAGCTGAACCCAGTCACATTCTTATAGAGGGGTACACTGCTGATGTACCCATCCTTGATTAAGTATAGCAGGTAAAACATCTCAGGTAGGAAGAAGAAGGGACAGTCACTGAGGGGATGTGTGTCTCAGAAGCTCTGCCGGACATCTTCATTGCTGCCCTGCCATCTCGAGTGGAAGGGAAATCTTCAGCTCTGGCACCTCATTCACCTTCTGTCAGGGGTTCCATGACCAGGGCTCAGAAAATGGCTGAGACAGATGTCCCTACTAAAATCTTCCAGTACTACCTAGAAGAAGGAATAACCAGCCTCATTCGCAGCCTAAACCACAGCAGGAATGTCAGGATATTCCCTCCAAGTCATTAAGCTAGATAGCTCTGGATCCTAGGCCTGTTCCTTTGCCTGAGAATCAACATCATAGAGAAACTTTTTATTTTTGTACAACTCCTTTGATGACCTCACAGACAGAAACTAAAAAACAAAGCAGCTCAAATAATGGCCAACATGTGTGCTGCAATGCATGCTAATCAAACACAGAAGTCCAACCATAGCTCTAGCAATTAGGGAACTGTATTCTGTAACACCCTTTAGTGCTGGAAGGTGTCTCCTCAGAAATGGAAAGATCCCATAGACCACAGGGAAGCCCTGAAAGGCTTGGACAACTTGGACAACTTCCAAACTTCTTGACTTATATCCCTAGAGGATTTTCATCTTTCTTGCCTTCCCTGACTTTCCAAGGAGATAGCCTGGGAACTTAGTCTCAGATTCTGAGCTATATGTCATTATCTTCTATCAGATCAACACTGGAGTTAGCACCACAGGCCATGAGCCTAAGTAGAAGAACAAGGCCGGGAGAAAAGGTGGGTGGGAAGTGGAGCTTGGGCTCCTGTCCATCACTCATCCCTGCCTTCCCTGCGCCTGCCCCCAGGTAGTTGTACAAATAAAGCTCTATAACTCTACCCTAAGAGCCATAAGGTGCCTTCTCACAACACTTATTACCTAGAAATCTCCTACTCTATTAAATCACATTTGGCATCACTGCTGAGAGAATAGGGGAAGGATTCCAAACACCAGACCCATCTCATCCCAATGAGCCCCAGTAGTTACAAGGAAGACCTCCCATGAAGTCAGACCCTAACACAGGGTGCTAGCTTCAATCCTAGGCTTGAAGGCTCAAAGGCCACTGCAACACAAATAGAATCCAGCAAGGGGCTTCTGCACGGGACAACTACGACAAAATTGGCTTACAACCTTTAAAAGGAATGTACTAGATACACAAGAATTAACCTAGATAGAGCTCAACCTGATACTCATGGAAAAATGAAAGTGAATGCTTTATTTAGTATGATAGTACTTAGAGACTAAAAGAGAAAATGAGCAGACAAATCATGATTTTTTTCTAAAGTACATTAATATGTATAAAAAGTTGTGGGAGTTTTGTTAAGTCTGAAAAGATACAAGCTGATGAGACAGGAGTAAGAAGACTAGATGGGAGCCAGGCACTGGTGGTTCACACCTATAATCCTAGCTACTCAGGAGACTAAGATCTGAGGACTGCAGTCTAAAGCCAGTCTGCACAGAAAAGACCATTGGACTCATACCTCCAATGAACTATGCAGAATAAGCCAGAAGTGGCTTTGTGGCTTAAGTGGTAGAGTGCTAGCCCTGAGCAAAAGAAGCTCTCAGGAACAGTGCCCAGGACCTGAGTTTAAGCCTCAGAACTGGCACAGAAGGAAGGGGAAGGGGAAAGGGAAAGGGAAGGGGAAGGGAAGGGAATGTGGGAAGGGAGTAGAGGAAAGGGGGGAGGGGGAGGAAGGAAGGAAGGAAGGAAGAGGGGAAGAAGAAGGAAGGAAGGAAGGGAGGGAGGGAGGGAGGGAGGGAGGGGAAAAAAAAAACTAGATAGGGATTTTGGCTTTACCCTTGATGCATCATTCTTTTTGTTGTTTTGTTTTTGGTGCCACTCCTGGGGCTTGAACTCAGGGCCTGAACTGCTATTCCTAAAGGTTTTTGTCCCTTGCTCAAGACTAGCACTCTACCACTTGAGCCACAGCTCTACTTCTGTATTTTTTTTGGCAGGGGGTGGTTAATTGGAGATAAGAGTCTCATAGACTTCCCTGCCCAGACTGGTTTCGAACTGTGATCCTCAAATCTCAGCCTCCTGAGCAGCTAGGATTACAGGCTCCTGCCACTGATCTACTCCCTTCTCTTTCACAGCTTCCTTGCTGCCTCCTTGGTACTTCCTTTTGTCTCTTCCACTTATATCCTCTGCCACTGGTGCCTGGCCTGTCTGTATAATGCTACATCTATATTACCCAGAAAATAAAACAAAATAACCACCAGCTTACTAAAGACCAGCTTCTGATTGTGAGTTCCTGATGGGGCCTCTTAACATGCCTGCCACCCAAGAGACTCTGATGCCCAGCAAGATACGGGAGCCATCATCCTCACTGATCTATAGGGTTCATGCAATTGGACAATAAGGGCGAGAAAACTTGGAAGCCAAAACTGTTGCGAGCCTGAAATCTGGATCAGATATACTATTAAATCTAGTCTAATAGTATAATGAGCATCTACTTCAAAGTAAAATCTTAAGTCTTGCATATTATGTGCGACATTATGAAACTGATAATAGTAAGCTGTTCAGATCTTGGGCCAAAGCTTAACACAAGAGGCTGAGGAATGAACACAGCTGATCACTGCCTGAGGAAAAGAAGGAAAATTGGCTAAGGAAGAAACAACAAGTTTCTGAAAAGACAAAGAATTCAGCAAATCTTAGAGGGAAGGAAATTTATGCTGTAAAGGAAAGATGTGTATCACATTATACATGTTAGGAGATTGGAATCTGCTTTTTTCTCATAACTCCATGCTAGTCCCCTCTCAGCCCAATTCTTTTTAAGATCCTATATGAAAAACTTGCCTCTCTCCTCTTGGCCCAATTATTTTATGTATCTAAAGATGGAATATGAAGACCCATAAAGACTCCAGGCAAAATCCCAAGTATGTATGAACTTGTTTGAAGTGCAGGCAGGGCAATCAACCTAAGCCCAGCTGTAAACATCCCATTGTGGACCCAACTTAAAGGTTTGTGCCCCATGCTGTTCCTCAATAAACAGTCCTAGCCTGTTGATGATTGAGTCCAGCTTATTCCTTTTCCATTCTCCTCCATTTGACTTTTAAAAAATTAAGCTCTCCCAGAATCAAACTTGAACAGTTTTTCTTCATTTGAAGAATTAGCACATACTTGTAACTGTCACCATAGTTCTGGTAATGTAAGACTCAGGGGTTATTCACTTAAATTTCTTCATGATGAAGACCCAATCTCACATATTAGTCACTATTTGTTACAATAATTTAGTCTTTAAAATTCATTTTATATCCTGTCCTGGAGTTGACCATACTCAAATAGCGAATTGTGTAGATAGGTAGAGATGTCACCCGGACTATGAAAGTGGCTATCTCTACAGGTAAAATTCATTGTTATATTTTTCATGTTTTAAACATCATTTGAACTTTTATATTAAGCATATGTCACTTTTTTTGAGGGGGGGTCAGTAATGGGGCTTTAACTCAGAGCATAGGTAATGTCCCTGAGTTCTTTTTCTCAAGGCTAGCACTCTACCACTTAGAGCCACAATGCACTTCGGGTTTTGGTGGCTAATTGGAGATAAGAGTCTCACGGGCTGGCTTTTTTTTCTTTTTCTTTTTTTCCTTGTCAGTCATGGATTGGCTTTGAACCATGATCCTCAGATCTCAGCCTCCTGATTAGTTAGGATTACAGGCATGAGCCACAAGCACGTCCAGCTACAATATCACTTTCATAATCAGGAGAGATAATAAAGTGTTTTTGCTTTTTTTTTTTTGGTTGGTCGTGGGGCTTGAACTCTGGGCTTGGGCGCTAGCCCTCAGCTCTTCAGCTCAAGGCAAGCGCTCTACCACTTGAGCCATAGTGCCACTTCTGGTTTTCTAGTGGTTTATTGGAGATAAGAGTCTCACGGACTTTCCTGCCCAGGCTGGCTTTGAACCATGATCCTCAGATCTCAACGCTAGGATTACAGGCATGAGCCACCGGCACCTAACTGTGTTCTCACTTTTTAAAGCAGGACGGGGCTTTCATGAGCCCAAGAAGAGTTTAAAGGCTCTGGGAACCAATGTCCTGATCTCAGACAAGACATGGATCTCAAAGGGTAATGGGGCTGTAGGTACAATGTCCAAAGCCCCTCAAGAACGGAGGGCTTTCAGGCGATCACAGCAGCGTAACTATGAGCTGCGAGCCTCACTCAGTCTTCCAATAGTCCTAAGATAGTACTAAGAATGCTATCCTCATTTGTGATTTTAAGATGATCACTATAAAACCTGAGGCACAGTATTGTTACCTAACTGAGCAGGCTCTTCCAGCATCTTGCTTTCCTGAGACACCTTTCTGGGTTGTGATGTCTTACTGCTTATACCACCCTAAATTTGTCAGTAAAAGACTGAGTTGTATGTAGGTCAGTGGTAGAGTGTATACTACCATGTGTAAGGCCTAGGGCTAGATTCCCACCTCCACAAAAAAATAAAAATTAAAAAATCAGCTAGGGGCTAGTAACTCACATCTGTAATCATACCTACTCAGGGGGCTGAGATCTGAGGATTCCAGTTCAAAGCTAACTTTGGGCAGGACAGTCATTGAGACTCTTATCTCTAATTAACCACCAAAAATCCGGAAGTACAAAGACATATGGCTAAATAATGCTGCAATGAATATAGTTGTGCTGGTAGCTTTCATGTGATCTTGCTTGTGATCATTTGGGTAAATGCCCAGGAGTGGGATTGCTAGACTATAAAGGAGTTCTATGTTTAGTCTGCTTTATGTTTATATTCTATATCTATGCTTATGTTCTATGTTTATACTGCTTTCCAGAGTGGTTGAACCAGTTTACATTCCCACCAACAGTATAGTTGTATTCCCTTTTGGCCACATCCCCGTTAGCATCTACTATTATTTGTTTTCTTGATAACGGCCATTCTAACTGGGGTAAGGTAGAATCTCCATGTGGTTTTTTATTTGTATTTCTTTTGCAGCCAGAGTTGTTGAACAAAAATTTCTTCTTTTGGCTATTCTTATTTCCTCTCCAGAGAAGTCTCTTTTTAATCTGTAGCCCACTTATTAATAGAGTGGTTGTTTCTTTGAGGATTTGATGGGGGGGGTGTTTTTTGAGCTCTAGGTATATTTTTTATATAAGGCCTTCTGTCTGTTGTATAGCTAGCAAAGATTTTCTCCCAATCTGTGGGCTTTCTCTTTCTCTTCCTAGCTATGTCCTTTGCCATGCAGAAACTCTGCAGTTTAATGTGATCCCATTTATCCAGCCTTTCTTTGACCCAAATTCTCCTCAGTAGATGAAAGGATCAAGAAAATGTGGTATATACACACAATGGAATTCTATGCTTCCATCAGAAAGAATGGCATTACCCCATTCATAAGGAAATAAAAAGACTTGGAAAAAATCATATTAAATGAAGTAAGCTAGACCCAAAGAAATATAGGCTCCATGGTTCCCCTCATTTGTAACAATTAGTACATGTGTAGGACAATCATAGCAGAGGATCAAAATAGCCCATAACTATGTTCCTATGACCATACAAAATGATGCTAATCGAAATGAACTACAAGATATGGAAACAAGAGGTTTATTTTTTGTTGTTTATGTTGTTGTTGTTGTTGTTTTTGTCACCTGTGAGCCTGAACTCTGGGCCTAGGCACTGTCAGCTCTTCAGCTCAAGGCTAGCGCTCTACTACTTGAGCCACAGTACTATTTCTGGCTTTTTCTGCTTATGTGGTGCTGAGGAATTGAATCCAGGGCCTCATGTATGCAAGCACTTTACCATTGAGCCACCTTCCCAGCCCGATGTTGTTTTTTAATGTACTATATGAAGTTCTTTCTTTCTTTTTCCCTTCCCTGTCCCTGTGCTTGATTCTAGTACTCTGTGTCTTATATATATGTTTATCTGATTTGGGGAAGGGAAAGGGAATAACAAAATGGTGAAACAAAGGACAAAGGGTGAACCAATGCAACAGCAATACTCACAAAATGCTAAGATGGAAATTAGCTCTACAACCTGGGCGAGGCAGGGGGAATTGGGAGAAAGAGGAGGGAGGGGGGTAACAATATTCAGCAAGAAATGTACTCATTACTTATGTAACTGTGACCCTTCTGTACATCACCTTTACAACAACAAAAAAAATAATTAAAAAAAAAGACATATAGCTAAGAAGATCCACTTCAAGAATAGAGCTGTGGCAAGTGGTAGAATGCCATCCTTGAGCAGAAAAGCTAAGGGACAGTGCCTAGGGCCTGAGTTCAAGAACCAGTACACACACACACACACACACACACACACACACACACACACGTGCATGTCCATATACAAAACAAAACAAAAAACAAGATATATCAGTACAGTTTCTTCACTTCCATCTCAAAGAGCCAAAGGTATTCCTAGTGAGCAGATCCAGGATCCCACATTAGCCACCCTCCTCCCCCCTCCCTCATTTCCCCTCCCCCACACCTTCACCTCCCGCCCCAGCAACAGACACTGAAAATCTCAACACAAAATCAAGAATTATACAAGGACCCAAAGAGTAGTTTGTTTGTTTGTTTTGTCCCCCCTCAAAGAGTAGTTTCTTTAAAGGGATACCTGTGTCAAGTGCACAATAGCTCTCTCTTACCACTTGACTGGTTAACCAGTCAGGTTACAATAGCCAGTCCTTAAATCTGTCTTAAGTGGACTGAGTGTCCAATGCCCAATACAGTTATTGACTGTGGCACAGCTTAGGCCTCCTGGGGAAGCTCCCAGTATAGATGTCAGAACAAGGACTAAAAACAGAATTTTGCTGGCCTGTCCTTGGCTCGACAGAAAGTAGCCAAGACCTCTGTAGTATCTCTTTTCTCACCTGCTGCACAAGCTCAGGGGGCAGCTCAGCTCTCCACTGCTTCAGCTGGCGTGAAGCGAATGAGTGCAAAGCGTAGGACATGGTGCCATACTCAATCCACAGGGACAGGTTTGAACTGTCAATCTCCAGGGCCCGCCGGAAACAGTTCAGGACAGGTGTGGCATGTTTCCAGATGGGTCCGTCACTCTTCAATTCATTGGAGTTCAGCTTGTCCTGAATGCGGCTGGCTCGGGCCAGAGCCATGCCTGCCCAAGAATCGAATCTGGTGTGATGACAAAAGGGCCAGATAAAAATACCTTTGCCCCCATGGCATAGCAGACACAGCAGCCTGCTGGGCAAAGAGACACTATGGAAATTCTACTCCCACACTAGGGCTCACAGCCTAACTTAGCCACTCAGTATAGCCAGGGCTGTGAACTAGACTGGCCATGACATATAGCTAAGAAGATCTACCTTAAGAGAAGAGATGTGGGTAGTAAGAGACAAAATGAGTTTCTTTGTGAGTCCCTTAGCATCCCACAAGCATTCACTGGCTTTCTAACAAATGGCTCTTAGACTTCTCTCCCTAGACTGAGGTGTCACTCACAAAGCAGTCCCTAATTCTGCATCATAATCAATAAGGGTCCAGCTAAGGTGATAGGGAGAGTGTCAGCAGGTGTCATCTCTCCTTTCAGTGAGAGTAGAGCTTTCCATCAACACATTCATCAAGCAAGAACAGAGACAACAGAGGGCTCTGCACCCCATCCACTTAGCTTCTCTCTGTCTCTCTCTGGGACCTTGAGTAGACCCTGACCTTTCTAGTTCAGCTCCCAGCAATAAAACAAAAGTGAGAGGACTACAAGATGGTTAAGCCTCTATCATTCTGAGATCACCTAAAGAAACTGACCTTGAGAACAAACAACCTCTGTGAAAAAAATAACAGTCACAGAAACATCAAGACCAAGATAATTTCTGTTGCAGAGTCTGGAATTTTCTTAGTGAAGTAAGGAGGCTGAGCCTAAACAATTCCTTGCAGCCATCCTGGTGCCTAGGCAGGAGATGGGGGGCTGTACACCCAGCTCCAAGGCCTAGAGGTAAGACAAGCCATCCTCTGAAGTGCAGATGCCTGGCTCAATGGGGTAAGCTAGAAGGGCTCTGCTTCAGAGAAATGCAGATGTCATAGCTTAGGAAAGCCCTGCATAAAGAGAATGCTCTGATTCTACATTGATTAACTCCCTAAATGGCTTGAATCACCATCCTCAAGCATACCCTATATGGAAGACTGAGGCCTATCTTTCCTAGGGGAAAAAATTATGCTGGTCCATTTAAAGTCTGGCATCTTGTCTTCATGGTGAGCGAAAGTGATGCCTAACCCCCTGGGTCCCTGGAGAAAGGGGTGGGCATTTGACAGATAGGTTACTGAACCTGTCAGTCCAATGCCTGGGACTGGGAGTATCCTATGATCCAGCCCCCTGGCCTGACTCTATTTAGGCATGAAATAGTATAGGTGCATGCACGTGCCTGGACCATTCCTGCTCAGCAAAGCAGGAATAGTCAATATGGTCTTGGATTGTTCCCTGTAGGAACTTCTAACACTGCAATCAGGACTTACTGTCCACCCAGCTGTCTGCTTCCCAACTGGCTAGCTGGGAAGACAGACAAAGCCCTAAAGCTCCCCTGGCATCAGCCTGTGAGGGCAAGAATAAAGGAGGCCAATGGCTGGGGCTCAGGACCAAGCCAAACAAGTCCCTCCTTGGTCCTGGGGCCAGTCCTCATAGGAAATTCCTTCTCTGTAGCACAACTGTTCAGTGGGCTAGATCTGACAGGCTGATACTGAAAGATTATTAGACTTTGTCAGAGAAACCACACAGAACATCCAGGTACAGAGAACAAAGAAAGGTTTATTGCCGGGAAAGGAGGCCGGCAAGACTCCATCTCATAAGGGAGAAGTAGAAGCAGCACCAGCTACTGTCTGAGGTGACTTATATAACATAGGAGGTTTAGGAGAGGCTAGAAGGGGCTAGGAGGTGGAGACCCCAGTGTGGGTGTGTAGGCCAGGGGCTTCATCATGATGGACTAGGATTTATGGCTGCTATTCAAATAGTAGAGAAGGGGTCCTGCAGCTCCCCAAACTAGAAAGTCACTCTAAGGTGCTCTTGTTGCCTTATATGGTGGTAGCTGTTCCAGAGAAGTGCCATCTCAAGGTAAAGGGGGTTGGCTTATTAACTGCCTTTTCTACTTGGGCTTGGTGTTGTCTAGGAAGGGAGCATGCTAAGCTGTGGAGAAGGGAAAGGAGTGGACTAAGCTATGGGAAGGGAGCTCATTTTGCTAACAGATACCCTCCAAACAACTGGTTGGAAGAAGGCAAAGTTGAAGCCAGGCACTGGTGGCTCATGCCTGTAATTGTAGATACTCAAGAGGCTAAGATCTAAGGATCATAGTTCACAGCCAGCCCAGGAAGGAAAGTCCATGAGACTCTTATCTCCAAATTAATCACCAGGAAACTGGAAGTGGCATTGTGGCTCAAAGTGGCAGAGCTCTAGCCTTCAGCTTAAAAAGCTCAGGAACGGCACCCAGATCCTGAGTTCAAGCTCCATGACCAACCGAAAAAAAAAAAAAAAAAAAGAAGGCAAAGTTGAGGGCTGGGAAGGTGGCTCAGTGGTAGTGTACTTGCCTTGCATGCATGAGGCCCTGGGTTCCATTCCTCAGCACCACATAAGCAAAAAGAAAAAAGCCGGAAGTGGCGCTGTGGCTCAGGTGGTAGAGCGCTAGCCTTGAGCTGAAGAGCTGAGGGACAGTGCCCAGGCCCAGAGTTCAGGCCCCATGACTGGACCCAAAAAAAAAAAAAAAAAAAGAAGGCAAAGTTGAGTTTTTGTGACTCTATTTCATTAACTAACGAGCTGTCAGGTGAAAAGAGCCACACCAGGTACCTGCCACTTCATAGATGTTGAGTTTCATCACCCTCACTTTTCAGATGAGAAAGCAACAGCGCAGAGATGACCCCTCCAAGTGTGTGTCACACAATGAATGCTCAGCCAGACTGAGTGCAAGACTGTACCATTACAATGGAGCAGTGATCCCAGAGGACAGGCAGGCCTCTAAGTACATGGCTCTCTGCCTAAAGAAAATGATAGGCTAAGCAAAAAGGGTTTATGAGGGCTGTTTCCCACAAGCTTTTGGATTCCTACAAACTGGCTTCTGCACTCAGATCTAATTCCTTCTCCCTATGGTCAGGTAGATCCTAAAAAGGTGAATTCTCTGGTTCTTCCTGAGTAAGAATGCTGTTTCCAAGTCATCCATGTTTCAAGGTAGCCATCATGTGTTAGTTCCTGAGTATTTCCAGAAAGGCTACCCTTAATGCTATACTCAAGAGTCAGGTCAGCCACAGAAGATGGCTTCATTCTGACCTTTGTCCAAGGCAGCCACGAGAAGATATTTCCTCTTTACCAAGTGTACTAGATTTCATGAATTTAATAGGACTCTTCAGGATGCTCAATCCAAACATATTTTAAGAGAAAGCTGAATAAGTTTCCATGGGGAAAAAAGCATGAGCCTCATGCACATGAGGCTTTCCTACACATACCACTGTGACTACCCTGGGGGCCAACAATATACTGTATCACAACAAGAGAAGAGAACTTCTGGCCTGAGTTTGTCTATTACTTCTCCTACCCCAAGAAAGTAACCATAATTTAAAGGCATGCAATAGAAGCACCAAGAGTACATCAGCCATCCTAGGGCTGAAACCAGGAAAAGAGCCAGCACAAAACCACAAGATGGGGCGGGGCAGCACCTACTTAACCTGTACGTAAGGACCCAGAAGAGCATCTTGTACCTCCCCTACTCCAATGCCCCTCCCAGGGTCTTTGAGGGAGAAAAAAGTTTTCTCCTTCACTCTTCTAATAACTCATTCTTTTTCCCTGGTCTCCTTGCTATAGGCAGGGAAACTCCAAACTAGAGACACCCCAGCACTCCAAGCAACCAGTCCAGTTCCACCACCACATTACCCACCTGTTGGGGCAAATACAGATGTCATGCATGTAGAACTTAATGGCCTTAGACTGTTCCTTGTTTTTGAAATGATAATCAGCCAAGAGGTAGTAAAGCTCATTCACCACGGGAGGAGAGGGGTCTGCCCCTTCTGGGAGGCAGGGAACCTGGGATATAAGAGAATAAAAATGAGAAGAAACAAAGCCAAGGACTGAGGTATGACCTACAAACTCAGAACAGACCTCCCAGCTTTGCTTGGCCCCAGCATCTAGTACAGAGCAAAAAAGAAGCCAGGGTATATGTACAGAAGTCCCACAGATAAGGGATGTGAACATCCTCATTACCCCCACATCTTCATGTCTACTGAGGCCCACCTCAGTTGAGGTCCCCTCAATGTAGGCGGACACTTTGTCCAGACTCAGTGTTGGCTTCTCTGTGCGAGGCACAATGGTAGCGATTCTCTTTAGGAGGTTGGCCAAGTCAGCAGATACGGTGCTGGTCTTGTAGCTGTCAAATTCAGGAAGAGTCTTGGGCTTAAAGTACTCAAACATAAACAGGGCATCTTCCCATATAAGATCCACCTTGAAAAAAAGACAGAAGGCAGACTCATAATTTGCTTAAGGTACAGAAAAGAAGAAAAAGTTCCTTTATAGGCGCATACTATGCCAAATGTAAATGAAGTTACAATATATTGGAGAGCCTAAAACAGCGCCACTAACATTTACACTTCTTAAAATCTTCATGCCCGGGGTTAGGAAGGTTGGCTCAGTGGTAGAGTGCTTGCCTCATATGAATGAGTCTCTGGGTTCAATTCCTCAGCACCACATAAACAGAAAAAGCTGGAAGTGGCGCTGTGGCTCAAGTGGTAGAGAGCTCACCTTGAGCTGAAGAGCTGAGGGCAGCGCCCAGGCCCAGAGTTCAAGCCCCATGACCAACCAAAAAAAAAAAAAAAACCTTCATGCCCAATGTAATCAATCAATCCAAGTGTCTTTAAAACACACACACACACACACACACACACACACACACACACACACACACCACACACACACACACACACACACATACACACACACACACACACACACACACACACACTTTGGAAACTGTGCTCATGCCTCTGAAAGACCACGTGGTTTAGCAGACAAGGAGGCTCAATCCTGAATGGAGATGTCGAGCTGGCCAGTAACCTCTTCATACTTCAGCTATCCACCTAAAAATTAACTGAGTATTGGCTCTAGGCCAAGATAATTCTAGACAGGTGCCAGAATGGAGGGTAAGAATGGAGTCCCTGTCCTAAGGGGCTTACATTTTAGGGGTTAGATTTTTTAAGATGGGAGAACAGCTAACTGTATTGAGGAGCTATGAGATAATATAAATAGTGTCCTGAGAAACCAAACTTAAAAAAGAGGTAGTAGCCAGGTGCCAATGGCTCATATCTGTAATCCTAGCTACTTGGGAGGCTGACAATAGGAGGATTTCAGTTCCAGGCCAGCCTGGGCAGAAAACTGTGAGACCTCTTCTCAACTCAAAGCGGGGCATAGTGACATACAACTGTCATCTCAAGCTATGTGGGAAGTTGAGATCAGGAGGGATGTTGTGCCAGGACAGCCCAGAAAGTCTAAGAAACTCCATCTCTATAAAAGGGAGGTTGAATATGGTAGTTCATACCTGTGGTCCCAGCTACAATGAGAAGCCCAAAGTAGGCAGACTATGGTTCAGGCACATGTGCAGGTAGGAAGAGAGACCCTATCCTAAAAATAACTGATTAAAAAATAGGGCTGGCCGGGCACCTGTGGCTCATGCCTATAATCTTAGCTACTCAGGAGACTGAGATCTGAGGATCGCAGTCCAAAGCCAGCCTGGGCAGAAAAGTCTGTGAGACTCTCATCTCCAATTAACCAACAGAAAACCAGAAGTAGTACTGTGGCTCAAGTGGTAGAGAGCTTGCCTTGAGCTGAAGAGCTGAAGAACAGTGTCCAGGCCCAGAGTTCAAGCCCCATGACTGACCAAAAAAAAAAAAAAATAGAGCTGGAAGTGCAGAGCTCTGTGGTAGATTGCCAGACTAGTTATTGAGCAAGGTCCTCAGTTCAAACCCCAATACTACCCCCTCCCATAAAAAAATTCTCAAAGGAATCATGCATATCAAACAAATTGACTATAAATAAATCTATGGATAATTGTTGGGCTGAAATTTTAAATCATTAGAATATTATGAAGATACACCTTTGCAAGGACAACTCCTGCCTTTTAGTCAGATGTCATCAGACCATCTACTTGCTTTATCCTGGTACAACCTATACTGGGACTGTGGAGCTGTGACTAATCTGATGTCCTTCAAAGAGATCCTGCTTTTCTGGAACTCCAGTCCTCCTTATAGTTATCTCCTCTCAGGCCTGTGTGTCACCCTCACCTGCTGGGCTGAGTGTTCCTCTAGGTACCTGGCCTTGCTCTTCTTGCTGGGGAAGCTGTACAAGCAGTAGAAGCACTGCTCCAAGGCTGTCTCCAGCTCCTCCTTGTAGGGGTGAGTATCTTCAGAGGCAGATGCAGCAAGCTCCTTTTGGAGAACTCGAACCTACAGGAGGCAGAAAGAGATGCCTAAGGAGAGGGCCAGCTGTCACAGCCTCATTCTGTCAGAGCAGGACCCCTGGAGACCATCTCTGTATCAACTCTTTTAACCTGAGGAGGTGACGTTTAGGGCCCCTGCATGCCTGGATTCCAAAGACTTGTTTCCAGGAAAAATTTCTTATCTCAATAGTTTTACTCTGGGCAGCTCTGGCAGTAGTTCCTGCTGGACTTGCAGCTACCTTCTTCCCAGCACATGTATCCAGTCACCCTCAAGCCACTAGAAGATATTTTAGGCTCAGGTAACTTCTTCACTCATTTATTTAGCTATTCATTTGCTAAGTAAATACTGATCACTTTTTTTCCCTTTTATTTTCTTAGTTTATTTTGCTTTATTTTGAGACAGTTATCTTACTGTGCAGTCAAGGCTGACCTGGAATTCATGATTCTCCTTCTTAAGCCTCCCATATACTGAGATGCTAAGAATGCACTACCATGCCCAGATGCAAATTTCTATAGTGTCAATCCTGAAAGAGCTGCAAAGGCCCATGTGTTAAAGGCTTGATTTCCAGCCTCTAGAGATATTGGGAGGTAATGTAACCTTTAGGAGGTAGGGGTCTAGAAAAGAAAGTTAAGCCAGTTACTGGAGGTAAGCTCTTGAAGAGGATATTGAGACCCCTGTTCCTTTCTGTCTTTCTCTTTGCTTTCCCAACATCATGAGGTAAAGAGGCTCCCTGTGCTATATGCTCTATGGTGTTGCCACAGGCCCAAGGATGATGTGTTCAAGTGACCCTGGACTGAAATCTCTACAATTATGAGCTAAAATAAACCTTTCCTCCTTTAAGTTGAACTCAAGTATTTTGCCACAAAACCAGAAAATTAACAGGAACCAAGTTGAGATTTCTGTTAAGTTTCAGTAGCCACATATATGCAGTAAAGTCAAAACAGCACAATTGGGGCCCCCTGGCGGAGGGGTGACAAAGCAAGACAAAGGAGCCAATATGGCTCTTTAGGATCCTCCTTGGTATCCCCTCCTCACCAGCCCCAGCCCTGAACTGGCAGCTCATGGCCCAAGGGGATTACTTACATAGAACCTCAGCAGGGCCCCATCTGAATTGCAGCACCAGGACCTCCTACCCAAGTACTCATGGGCTGTGTTGAGCAGCATGAGAGAAGATGGGAGCATGGGAGTTTCTGATATCCCTGGAGAAAATTCAGACCAACAATGAGTTAACAAGAACACATGCACCTGAAGGACTGCATGGTCTCGTCTTTAGGGAGTTTTTATCTTTACCACTGTGGTCACTGATTTTCTTCCTTTCCTCTAATCTATTTTGAATAAGAAAGAAGTTAATTGGTTTTATTGAAATAATACATGCATATCAAAAAAGCAATGTGAGCAGGGCACCAGTGGCTCGCACCTGTTATCCTAGCTACTTGCAAGGCTGAAACTAGAAATTGTGGCTTGAGGCAAGCATGGGCAAAAAGTTCAACAAACAGCTGGGTGAGATAGGACATGCCTGTCATCCCAAACTATGTGAGACATTGAGATCAGATAAATTGTGATTTCAAGCCAGTTGGGGCAGAAAAGTCCATGAGATTGGCAGAAGCAGCTCACTGTGGTGATATATACCTGTCATCCCCACGCCTTTCCCATCCTGATTCATGTTTGGTTTATTGACTTCATCCTTTATAAATTTTTTTTTTTGTTGGATGTGCCAGTTCTGGGGCCTATATGCTATCGCTGAGCTTCTTCACTCAAGACTAGTGCTCTACCACTTGCCACAGCTCCACTTGCAGTTTTTTGATGGTTAATGGACATAAGAGTCTCATGGACTTTGCTGCCAGGGTTGGATTCAAACCTTAATTGTCAAATCTTTTTTTTTTCTTTTTGTCAGTCACTGGGCTTGAACTCTGGGCCAGGCAGCCAGGCACTGTTCCTGAGCTCTTCAGCTCAAGGCTAGTACTCTACCACAGTGAGCCACAGTGCCAGATAAGAGTCTCACAGATTTTCCTGCCTGGGCTGGCTTTGAACTGTGATGCTCAGATCTTTGCCCCCGAACAGCTAGGATTATAGCCATGAGCCACCAGAGCCCGGCTGATCCTCAAATCTTAGCCTCCTGAGTAAGTAGGATTCAGACATGAGCCATCAGCTCCTGGCTCCTCTAGACTTTCTGCTCGTAGCTCCTGCAGACTTTCTTTTTTTTTTTTTTTTTTTTTTTAATTTCGGTTGTGGGGTCTGAACTCTGGGCCTGGACGCTGTCCCTCAGCTCTTCAGCTCAAGGCTAGTGCTCTACCACTTGAGCCACAGCGCCACTTTCAGCTTTTTTCTTTTTGCTTATGTGGTGCTGAGGAATCGAACCCAGGGCCTCATGCATGCAAGGCAAGTACTCTACCACTGAGCCACCTTCCCAGCCCCACTCCTGCAGACTTTCTAAGTGTTCAAATATATCATGAATGAATTTTCTGAGGTACTCTCCTACATATGACCAGATTGCCTGTTCCTTAGAGCTACAATTTAAATTCTAACTCTGTTTTTGCAGAAGAGAGCCATTTAGGTTTTGTTCTCCATTCTGAGAATCGCCTTGAGGAGAGGACTTATCTCCAACTGTCAGTTCCTTCAGCATCTGCTACAACTTTAGGACTCACATACTTCCTGTGGGACCATATCCAAGACTAAGCAGGATGACAGTACAAAGAACTAGCTAACCTCAGTCCTACATGGAAAGACTGCTCTGTGCCAGGCAAAGCATGGCTTTTTCAGGCCTGCATCACAGTTCAAGTTCTTTCTGCCCAATCCTTCTTCCTGTCCTTCTTTCTAAAAGTATGATGCCTATATAAATCCTGCTTCAATATGTGCTTCTAAAAGCTCAGTATGACAGTGCCCTTACCAGGGCCCTTACCACACAGCTAAAAATAGGTTTTAGTTCTGAGTTTCTTCCTTCAACAGTCTGGTCACAGGGCAATGGCAGAACCCAGAAGCATTGGCTAAGGGTCAGGATGACATGGAGAGGCTTCTCCATCTACCTGCTCTCCACAAATGAAAAGATAGTAACGTTCTGCCAAGAATTTGGTCTACTTAATTTACATCTTCCTTCAATTCACCTCATAATAGATAGCAGGAAATAGAGCCACATTTTCTGTCAGTCACCAGAATCTTTTCTTTCTTTGACATACTTTTCAAACTCAAAGACATTTGTGTGTTTCTCTTTCCTTGCTTACTTTCTGGTCATTTGTTAAAAACCATTCCCATAAGCTGCATACTACTGGCTCATGCCTAACTACTCAGGAGTCTGAGATCTGAGAACTTGGAGCTAGCTCAAGCAGACAAATCCTTGAGACTCTTATCTCCAAATTTTCTTTTTAAAACCAGAACTGGTAACTATACAATGGAATTACACAGCCATTGGGAAGAATATTATGTCATTTGTAGGGAAATGGATGGACCTAGAACAAATCATGTTAAATATAATAAGCCAAGCTCAGAGAGATAAATGGTACATGTTTTCTCTCATATGCAGAAGCTAGATCTAATAATAAATTATACAGGTCTCTAGGCATTCACACACAGTGAGATCAAAGGATACTCTTCGGAGAGCAACAGAAAGGCACAATGCCTATGTGCATCTGATCATACAAAATATTTATCAAAATGAACTCCAAGAAGTGGAAACAAGAGGTTTTTTTGTTTTTTCCTTTTTTGCTGTTTTTGGTTTTTGTTGTTGTTGTTGTTGTTCTGTTTGCTCACTTATATGTTTTGGGAATGTAAGGAGAGACACAGAAATGGAGGGACAAAGGGTAAAAAAAAATGCAGCAATGATACTCAGTGGACACTATGTTTAAAATTAACTATATAACTTGTGAGTGGAGGAAGGGAGGGAAAAACTGGGAAAGAGTTAGGGAAGGGGTGACATTATCCAAAAAGAAATGTACTCTTTACCTGACTTAGAGAACTGTAATACCATTATATAATACCTTTATAATAACAATGAAAAAAATTTAATAAAAAAATTAAAAACCAGAACTAGAAGCTCAAGTGATATAGTACCAGCGATGAGTGAAAATGCAGAAACTTGTGACTTTAAATGAGCATCATTATTCCACAATACTGTGAATTTCCGGAAATTAAGTAATCACTTAATCACAATCAAAAAAAAAAAAAAAAAGAACCTCGGGGAAGGGAGGGAGGGAGGGGATGGTAGGGGGGAAACAATGGAGGGGGTAACAATGTTCAAGAGGAAGTGTACTCATTACCTCACTCATGTAACTGTAACCCTCTGTATAGTATCTTTACAATAAAAAAATTTAAAAAAAAAAAAGAAAAGAAAATGCAGAGCAAGTACATAAAGCCCTGAGTTTAAGCCCTGTGTGTACACACACACACACACACACACACACACGTACACGCACACACGCAAGCATGCACGAGTGCACGGGCACACCCCTCAGGAAATCCTTATCTGACCACACTTGTCCCAGACTAGTCAGGCCCATCCTGCTATGCATACCCAAGGTCAACTAGTGTTTTTCTTTCACTGAATTTACCCAAAAATATTATTTTTTAATTTTTTTAAAAAAAATTTTGTATTCTCAGGGCCTGGAAACTGCTTCTGCGTTTTTTGTGGGTTTTTTTTTTTTTTGGTCAAGTCTAGTACTCTACTACTTGAACTACAATACCACTTCTAGCTTTTCTGAGTACTGTAGTTTGCTGGAGATAAGAGTCACATGGACTTTCCTACCTGGACTGGTTTTGAAGCATGATCCTCAGATCTCAGCCTCCTGAGGAGCTAGGAATACAGGGATGAGCCATCAGCACCTGGCTTTATGTTTATGTTTTTATTGGTTTCCTGACATCTATAGACGGGGAATACCAAGTGGTCTCACATCTTGTCCTACTGAGCCTCATAGTTCCTGGGTTAAGATCCTAGAGTCCTGGGGCAGAGGCCAGAGGCAAAGACACATAGATCAAAGCTCACCCAACCAAACCTACTGCCGACATACCTTCCTCTGCTGGGTTCTGGAGCTGCTGCTGATGGCACAGGGAGTGAAAGGTATCTTCCTCCTGCCAGATGATCCTGTGCAGGATGATCCATGGCAGCACTGAGGAAACATGGGGTTCCTTGGGCTCCTCCTGCACAGCCATGCTGCAGTCAATGACCTGGTGGAGGGCACTACATATGTCACAGTAGGACAAGTTCTGCTACCAGCCCTCCTGAAATAAGCACCTTTGCAGTTTCCTCTAGAAAAGTACCCAGGGAAAGAGAGCCAGAGACAAGCTATGTGAGCACTAAGAGTCTGTAGGGTTGCTACAATGAGAGCAAACAGGGCAACAGGGAGTTGCAGAAGAGTGGTAGGGCAGACAAAGGTGGGCATTTAAGAGCAGGACACTAAATGAATAGCTATGGTGTGTCAAATATCTAGAGAGGGCAGCATGTGAAAACAGAAGACAGACATAATTAAAGGCAAAGGCCCTAGAGGGCGGCCCATAATGGCTATAGCCAAGGAAGAAGCAGGTTCCTTTGGCAGCACACCACCCAGAGGGAATGTGAGGAGGTTTAAGCAAGGGAAGATACATATCTTTTTTTTTTTTTTTTAATGTTTGTCTGAGATCCAAACTCCAACTCAGTACCTGATGCTTTCGCTCATTGGCTGTTGCTCTACCAATTGAGCCATGCTTCAAACCCCATTCAGACTTTTATAAATCTGTTCAGGAAAGGTGCTTTTGGGGCAGGGTACTGACTGGGAAAGGTACAGAGGAAGGAAAGACTAAAGAGTATGTGCTATCATGGTTTGTGTAAGAGATAGCAGTGGCCTAGACTATGGCAAAATAAACATGGCACAGGTAAGAAACAATAGCTAGAGGTGTGAAGATTATGGGTTAGGCAGGATTTACTGATGATCTGAACAGAGCTGAGGGAAAGTTGAAGATGGCTCAGAAAAAAAGTTCTCTACTTAAAGCCTGCCTGGATGATACAGAGTGCTGTGACTACATTTCAGTTTTAAGTACCAGGATGATTTGGGTGATGAAAAGTACTGGCAGGTAGTCAGGTCTGGGCTCTAGCTCCGACTCTGCTTCTGGATCACTGAAAGCAACACAGTGGCCTCCCGTTTGAGCTTGTTTCTTCATCTCTGGATGAGATGTCTGGGAGAATCGTGTAGGGTCAAACGCTAATCATTTCTAATACCCAACCCAAGAAATATTTGCAACTTGTACACAGCCACCAGCTCAGATTCCTAAAAGTTGTAGCCAGAAAGGCCAAGTCATCCCCTTTGGTGTGCCTAACTCACAATGAAAGCCAGAAATCTACAGAAGAAAGGAGACATCATAGTAACACACCTGCTGGGTGAGGGCAGGGAGAGAAGCAGCCAAGGGTTACCTGGATAAGATTGTTAGTAAGCCGAACAAGGCCAGTGGTGGAGGATGATTCCTTTAGGATGCTGCCAGTGCTATCCTCAGATAGTGCCTGCTCAATGCCCAGCAGTAGCTGGGTCACTGTGGCCACCCACTCCTCCTTGGTTGTAGCCTCACTGGAGTTCACCATCTGCTGGACAGCCTCATTCAGAGCCACATCAGAGCACTCGAAACATTGCTGATGGTCTTTCAACCGAAGCAAGGAATCCTAAGACAGTAAGAGGTGAGATGAAAGGACTTTGTGAGCTCAGCACTCTTGGGACTCAGACCTGGCCTAAGTAAAGCTGGGGTAATAAAAGGAAGGACAGTGCAAAAAAAAGGGAAGGTTTCCTAGTGCAGCATAGGTCCTCTGGGAAGGCAGATAATGATCTCTGTGTTAGCGTCCAGTAGTTGATGACATCATCAACAAGAGCAATCCAACAACTGAGCATTGGAACCATCCAACAGAAGTAGAAGGGCTGGCTTTTTCCTTCCTGTATATCCAGATATCCCTCCCACACACTGCCATGCTAGGTTACCATACAGCATGCAAATCAGGTCAGCCATACCTTACCTGCTGATATCACTTTGGGCCTACCTGACTCTAGAGTCAGGAGTTAGAGGCTCCCCTCCTACTCCTCTTCTCTCTCCCAAACCAACTCTTTTCTCTCCCTTTATAGGGATGAGACACCTCTATTTATTCACAGTCCTAACTCTTAACTATTTCCCAGTTCAAGAAAGGAAAGGATTAAGATGCTGCATATAATCTGAACAAAAAGCTGGGACAAGATTGGGGTCTTTCCAAACTGAAAGGGAAGGGTCCATTAAGATAATACATTTAATGTGATAGTGATAATAACCATAAGGCCTGGACATTGTCCCTTAGGAGTTTGGTTTGGGGGTTTCTTTTTTTTTGGGGGGGGGGCGTGTTTCTTTTTCTTTTTTTGTCAGTCGTGGGGCTTGAATTCTGGACCTGGGCACTGTCCCTCAGCTCTTCAGCTCAAGGTTAGTGCCCTACCACTAGAGCCACAGCACTTCTTCTGGCTTTTTCTGCTTATGTGGTGCTGAGGAATCGAACCTAGGGCTTCATGCATACAAGGCAAGCAACTCTACCACTGAGTCACTTCCCAGCCAGGGCGTGTTTCTTATGGCAACTGCTCTACCACATAAGCTACAGCTCCATGTCCAGCTTTTTGGTGGTTAATTGGAGATAAAGAGTCTCACAGACCTTCCTGTCCAGGCTGGCTTCTAACTACAATCCTCAGATTTCAACTTTCAAGTAGGTAGATTACAGGCATGAGCCACCAGCACCCAGCTTTATATCTATCCATTTTATATCTACTCCAGAGTTAAGTTAAATAACAAATAGAAACAGGCTGAGCATGGTGACACAACTCTACAATTCTAGCTACTTGGGAGGTAAAGGACCACAAGTTTAAAGCTAGCCCACGCAAAGTTAGCTATTGGCTAAACTCAGTAATCATAGCTACTCAGGAGGCTGAAATTTGAGGATAGTGGTCTGAAGCCAGCCCTGGCAGGAAAGTCTGTAAGACATTCTCTCTCTCTCTCCTGGCAGGAAAGTCTGTAAGACATTCTCTCTCTCTCTCTCTCTCTCTCTCTCTCTCTCTCTCTCTCTCTCTCTCTCTCTCTCTCTCTCTCTCTCTCTCTCTCTTTCTCTCTCTCTCTCATCAGTCATGGAGATAAGAGTTTCAAGAACTTGGGGCTAGGAAGGTGGCTCAGTGATGGAGTGCTTGCCTTGCATGCATGAGGCCCTGGGTTTGATTCCTCAGCACCACATAAGCAAAAAGAAAGGAAAAAAAAGCCAGAAGTGGTGCTGTGGTTCAACTGGTAGAGCGCTAGCCTTGAGCTGAAGAGCTGAGGGACAGTGCCCAGGCCCAGAGTTCAGGCCCCACGACTGGACCTCCCCCCGCCCAAAAAAAAAAAGAGTTTCATGAACTTTCCTGCCCAGGCTGGCTTTGAACTGTGATCCTCAGATCTCAGCCTACTGAATAGCTAGGATTACAGGTGTGAGCCACTGGTGCCTAGCCTGTGAGACTCTTATCTCCATTAAACTACCAAAAAAGCCAGAAGTGGATCTGTGACTCAACTGGTACAACATTAGCCTTACACAAAAGAAGCTTAGAGACAGCCATTAGGCACAGACTTATAAGCCCAGGACTGGAACCAGAAACAAATAAACAAACAAACAAATAAATAAAATATAGCCACATAAACTGGGTGCTGGTTGTTCATCTGCAATCCTAGCTATTCAGGAGGCTGAGATCTGAGGATCTGAGGACCATTGTTCAAAGCCAGCCCAGGCAGGAAAGTCCATAAGATTCATGTTTTTTGCTTTTGATTTTGTCAGCCCTGGGGGTTGAACTTAGGGCGTTCTGAGCTCCTTTTTGCTCAAGGCTAGCACTCTACCACTCTACCACTTGAGCAATAGCACCACTTCTGGCTTTTTCTGTTTATGTAGTACTGAGGAATGGAACCCAGGGCTTCATGCATGCTAAGCAAGCACTCTACCACTAAGCTACATTCCAAGCCCCATGAGATTCTTATCTTCAATTAATGGTAGGAAAAGCTGGAAATGGCACTGTGGCTCAAGTGGTAAAATGGTAGCCTTGAGCAAAAAGGAGCTCAGAGACAGTGCCTAGGCCCAGAGTTCAAGCCCCAGAACTGATAATATATATATAAAATAAAATATAGCCAGGTGCCAGTGGTTCATACTTATAATCCCAGCTACTCAGAAGGCTCAGATATAAGGATCTAAGTTCAAAAACAACCCCAGGCAGGAACGTGATGAGATGCTTATCCAATTAACAAAAAGGCAGAAATGGAACTGTAGCTCAAGTGGCAGAGTGCTAGCCTTGAGCAAAAAGGCTCAGAGACAGCATCCAGGCAATGAATTCAAGTCCCAGAACCAGCACAAAACTTTTAATTAAAAATAAAATTTAATTAAAAATACAAACAAAAGGACTAGGGTTATGGCGTAAGCAGATGAGTGTTCACCTAGTATGTAGGAAGCTCTGAAGGTTCAATCCCAGTACTGCAAAAAATAAAAACTAAAAAAAAGGCAACGAAAACAGCCAAGCATGATAGCACATATCTATAATCCTGAGAGGATCACAAGTTCCAGGCCTGCCTACGTTATATAGTAAGACTGTCTTAAAACAAAACAAAACATCAATAAAAACAGATGAATGGAATTCTCATCACTTTTTTTCTCCTCTGACATGCATGCGTAAGTTCAGAGTTAAGTGCAGGGTTCTCTTTGAACCACACAGACCTTGTACTCCTGGGTTCTAACACTCCACTAGTCTTAATCATAATCTTCATCTGTCTATAGACTCTTCCTGGAAGATAGGCTGGTGGCCTGAACTTCCACCTTTCTGTTTTGTTATGTGTTTTCTAGGACTACCTCAAAGTCTTGAGAGGACTAACAAATATACAAGTAAAGAAGGTACAAATAGTTGTAAAGGACCCAAAGTGGGGAACACACACACCTGTAGCAGAAGCAGCTGGGCTGGCCTCTCAGGAATGGAAGTCATAAACTCCAGGTGTTTGGCCTGGTCAAATCCACTGGTACACAAAGTAGGGCGGAGTAGATGCACAACAGCCTTGTAGTCACCAGCCTCATAGAGCCGCTGAATCTCCTCCAAAGATTGGCATCGCTCCAGTGACTTCAGGTTCTTATCAATCTGAAAAAGGCCCAGAAATGTTGCTTCATGGCAACCCCCCATAGCCTTCCTGAATCTGGCTTCCCAGATGAGGAAGCTAAAATTAGCCTCTAAGCCCCTACCCACAGCCAAAATAATATTAAGCTGTCTGTTAACAAATCAGTGTTCCCACAAAATATATATATATGACTTTTAAAGTATTTATATTAAAGCCAAGGGATACAATTTTCTTTCTTTCTTTCTTTCCCTCTCCCTCCCTCCCTCCCTCCCTCCCTCCCTCCCTCCCTCCCTCCCTCCCTCCCTCTCTCTCTCTCTCTCTCTCTCTCTCTCTCTCTCTCTCTCTCTCTCTCTCTCTCTCTCTCTCTCTCTCTCTCTCTCTCTCTCCCCCCTTTCTGCAGGACCCAGGGTCTAGGGATAGGCAAGAACTCTATTACTGAGCTATGTCCCCAGCCTAATTCTTTAAAAAACAAACACAATGCCAGGTCACTGGTGGCTCAAGCCTACAATCCTAGCTACTCAGGAGGCTGAGATTTGAGGATCCCAGTTCAAAGCCAGCCTGGGCAGGAAAGTCCGTGAGACTCTTATCTCCAATAAGCCACCAGAAAACCAGAAGTGGAGCTGTGGCTCAAGTGGTAGAACACTAGCCTTGAGCTGAAGAGCTGAGGGACAGCATCCAGGCTCAGAGTTCAAGCCCCATGGCCAACAAAAAACAACCAAAAAAAGAAAAACATACAACGGGTCTACTGCTCACTCTGTTCAATACACTGTTTGAACACACACACACACAACACACACACACACACACACACACACACACACCCAAGCTGGACACCACTGGCACACACACACACACACACACACACACACACACACACACACACACACACACACACACACACACACACACACACACACACACACACACACACACACACACACACACACACACACACACACACACACACACACACACACCCAAGCTGGACACCACTGGCTCATTCCTGTAATCAGGGGGCTAAGTTCTGAGGAAGACAATTTAAACAAAGCCAGACTAGGTACAAAAGTCTGAAAGACTCATCTCCAATTGACCATCAAAAAAGCTGGAAGTAGACCTGTGGCGAGAGTGGTAGAGTGCTGGCCTTAAAAAAAATAACGCAGGGACAGCACCCAGGCCCCCTGAGTTCAAGCCCCAGGACTGGTGCGTGCGCGCTCACACACACACACAGACACACAGACACACACACAGACACACACACACACACACACACACACACCTATAGAAGCAAAGGGGCTCCAGAATTAACATCAGCCAAAATTGTCAGTCATGTGGTCAAAGATCAGAAAACCAGACTTGCAGAGCCATAGAGAATCAGGGTGCCCAACTCAGAAACAGACTAGAGGTTGGTACACATTACCCATCCCCAAAACACTCTTCACAAGGGGCCTGATGCAGTCTCAGCACATAGGCAACAGGGTACTATACCTGTTATTGTTCTGAAACAAAGCTCCAAGAGTCCAACAGGTTCTTTCATCCACGTGGACATATGAGAGATGCAGAACTTCTGCAGAACAGAGGTGGTACAATACAAGTACCACTCAGATGGAACCTGACATAAATGCTCTGACTGCTATTTCAGCCCATAGCCGGACCAACTTTGGTCTGCACCAGTTGATACATTCCAATAGAGTTACCACCACATACATGAAAGCCGAGCAATAACCTGTTTTAAACCATGCTAGCAGAAGAGTCTTCTGTCTGTTACTTGAACAAGCTTTCCATTAGAAGAAATCTGTGGTTCCTAATGTGGCAGAGCTGCCTTTCCTAGGCCTGTGGACAGCTCGTTTATCAAAAATGGGTCAAAACCTCATCTAATGGCCAACTCAAACTTTGACAAAGAAAACAGCATTAAAAACTCCCACTCAGTAGCTGGGCTCACGCCTGTAATCCTAGCTACTCATGAGGCTGAGATCTGAGGCTCACAGTTCAAAGCCAGCCAGGGCAAGAAAGTCCATGAGACTCTTATCTCCAATTAACCACCAGAAAACCAGAAGTAGTGCTGTGGCTCAAGTGATAGAGTGCTAGCCTTGAGCTGAAGAGCAGGCCCACAGTTCAAGACCCACAACTGACAAAAACAACAACAACAAACTCACACTCACCTCCTCCAGGGAAACAACAGAGTCATTATGGAGGTTGGGCAGCCGGATGACAATGTCTCTTTGCTCAGCTCCTGCTTTTGCCTGGATGGCAGTGGTGTTCTGGAGCATTTCTGTACAGATGTCATAGTTCTCCAGGGCCTGCTCCATGTCTCCCTAGTCAGAAGGAAAACCACAAACAGGGGGAGAATATAGAAAACTGATTTGTCTGTGTCAAGTTTCTTGGTTGTTGATCTCATCAGATTATGGGTGCCCTTGGCAGGGAGGTAATCCAGTTATTGCTATATCTAAAAAAGGGTTTGGCACATAGCCTGAGCTCAGTGAACATTCACTGAATGATTGAATGAATGAATGAACCATACTACAATTCTATGAGAGGAAATATCATTGTGCTATATTGTAAGTAAGGACATGGATAACGTGTGAGTAAGCCAGGTATCTAGCAGAGCCAGGTTTAGACCCTAGGTCTGTCCTAGTTCTAGAACTGATGTTCTTCACAATCAACAATGTTGCTTCACTAAGACTAAACTACTGCTGCTGAGACTTAGCAATCTCTGGCTCACCCTACCAATTGTACCAGGTACTAACCAGTGTTAAGTGCTAGAGCATAGTAAACCCACTCTTGTCTTCTAGACCAGGACCCAAGGAGAAGCTTACCTAGAACTCTCACAATATATACAATAGTACTCTCTAGAAAGCTCTGCCTCTGTTCATGTACTTGCTTACATTCTCTCATTGGAGCATAAATAATGATTTAACCAAGGCCATCTTAATTACGGATGAACAGGAGGCAGAGGAGATCCCTTCTAGAACTTTGTGACTGAGCTGAAGTGCTTTGTAGAGCAGAAGTCATACTTGGAATTCTGATACACTGACACTTCCCCACAATGTCCCACTTCTTCATGCCAAGCCCAGTGTGTACATTAGTACTGCACAAGAATATATGCAGTCAGCCATACGTGCCCAATATGGTCAATTTTCAGTCCTCTCTGACAGATGACAAGGCATGCTATGACCATAGAACCAACCTGCAATGCCAAGAAACGAGCCTTCAACCAGTAAACACGCACAACAAACTCTAGCCAGCCATCTTCAAACAGGTCACGCTGGGATGAGGCGAACGAAAGCTGCAGGAGGTCACCAAGGCAGTGGGTTCCCGGGAAGTCAGGCCCAAATCTGCTGTTTGCCATACCAGCTGGGCAGTTCCGAGGAGACACTAAAAACCATCAGGCCAACAAATCACCCTCATGTGTGGAATACAAATACCCTTTTTCTCTCCAGAGTAATGTAAGCTCTCAATGTCCATGAATACCCCAAGTTCCTTGGAGCCTCCTGAGCAGCAGACAACAAAGAGATCAGATAAGTCAGACAAGAGTCAGCTGAGAGGGAAAGGACCACTAATTTCACAAACTAAGCTTTAAAAGTATCTATATCCGTAATGGGATGTGGCTTAGTGGTACAGTGCTTGCCTAGCATGCATGAAGCCCTAGGTTCCATTCCTCATTACCACACGAACAGAAAAAGCCAGAAGTGGTGCTATGGATCAAGTGGTAGAGTGCTAGCCTTGAGCCAAAGAAGCTCAAGGACAGTGCCTAGGCCCTGAGTTCAAGCCCCAGGACTGGCCAAAAAAATTTAAAAAAAAAAAAAATATATATATATATGCATACATACACCAGGTAGAATTTAAAAGTCAGGACAAGCCTTGTACCAGTGGCTCTTGTTGGTAATCCTAGCTACTCAAGAGACTCAGATTTGAGAATCATGGCTCAAAACAGCATGGGCAAAAGTCTGTGAGACTCTTATCTCCAATTAACCACCAAAAACTGGAAGTGGTGGCTCATGCTTATAATCCTAGCTACTCAGGAGACTAAGATCTGAGGATCATGGTTCAAAGCCAGCCCAGGTAGGAAAGTCTATGACATTCTCATCTCCAATTAACCACCAGAAAACCAAAAGTGGTGCTGTGGCTCAAAGTGGTAAACCTTGAGCATAAAAGCTCAGGGACAGCACTCAGGACCTGAGTTCAAGCCCCATGACCAAAAAAAAGTCAGAATGATTGCTATAAGCAGGGAAAATGACAGGGGATACACAGATACATAAAATATAAAGAAGCCACCCTAAAGCAGATTATTTCCATTTTCTTTAATCCTGAATAACAGCATAAGGGGTCAGAGAGATTTCTCTGGGATCCTGGAACAAGGGTGGAAGAATGACAAGTCAGCCCAACAAAGGCACCCACAGTGGGTATAAGTCTGAATTCCCTGACTCAGCTGCTCCATTTCAGGTTCCTCCAGCCTGCTGTGGTTTAGAAAATCATCACTGAACATGAATGTTTCTACCTGTAGAGCTTCTGCCTTTGGTCAGCAGCCATTGGTCCAACTGGAGCTCCATGCAGGATAGAGACATCAGCATCATGTCCTGCAGGACAGGCACAGGAAGGTCAGGAAGAAGGCCACAAAGATTCACTCTAGAGGTAGAAGACTAAACTAAAACTTGTTTTTTGATAAAAAAAAAACAAAAATTTTCCATATACCTACTTTCCATTTCCTAAGTGACTATTTGACAAGATATAAAAAGAGGAACATGACCCGGTACCAGTGGCTCACATCTGTAACTACAGCTACTGGAGAGGCAGAGACCAGGAGGATCAAGATCAGCTGAGACAAAATGTTTGCAAGACCCCATCTCAATCAACAGTTGGGCATGGTAGTGAACCTGTCATCTTAGCTACATGACAGGCTGAGATGAGAAAGATTACTATTCTGGACCAGCCCAGACAAAAAAGTTTGCAAGGCCTCCTATCAAAACAAAAAGGTTACACCAGGTGCCAGTGGCTCATGCCTGTAATCCTAGCTACTCAGGAGGCCAAGATCTGAGTACTGTGGTTCAAAGCCAGCCTGGGCAGGAAAGTCTGTGAGACTCTTATCTCTAATTTACCACCAGAAAACCACAAGTGGTACTGTGGCTCAAATGGTAGAGTGCTCGCTGAAGAGTACAGGGACAGTGCCCAGGCCCAAAGTTCAAGTCCCATGACTGACTAAAAAGAAAAAAAAAAAAGCCAGGGATGTTTTCCCACTTACAGCAGGAAACATAAACAGGAAGATCACAGTCTAGGCCAGTCCAGGCAAAAAGCAAAACATTTCAAAAATAACCAGAAAAGGGGCCAGAGGTATGACTCAAGCATGAGTACCAGCTTGGCAAACATGAAGTCCTGAGTTCAAATTCCAATACTAAAACGAAAAAAAGGCGCATGGATCTTTATAGGGATAGGATTGGGGAAAAGAAGATCTGTATTTAGAGTCTGTGGAAGAGACTATGTGTAAGGCCAGATATTGTATCTACACTACAATATTCAAGACTTCAAAGCACCCAGGGCTAGACACAAGTGGCTTACATCTAAAAATCCTAGCTACTCAGAGATCTAAGAATCATAGTTTGAAGCCAGCCCAGGCAGGAAAGTCCATGAGACTCTTATCTCCAATTAACCACCAAAAAGCCAGAAGTGGAGCTGTGGCTCAAGTGGTAGCATGCTAGTCTTGGGCATTAAAAAAGGGGTAGGGGGCTAGGAATGTGGCTTAGTAGTAGACTGCTTGCCTAACATGCATGAAGCCCTGGATTTGATTCTTCAGTACTACATAAACAGAAAAAGCTGAAAGAAAAAAAAAAAAAAAAAAAACAGAAAAAGCTGAAAGTAGTGCTGTGGCTCAAGTGGTAGAGGGTTATCCTTGAGCAAAAGAAGCTCAGAGACAGTGCCCAGGCCCTAAGTTCAAGCCCAGAATCATCTCTCTCTCTCTGTGTCTCTCTCTGTCTTTCTGTCTCTCACACACACATATACACACAACCTAGGGGATATTTTTATTCCCAGGGGTACATTACCCCAGGGCACTTCAGGAGACTGAGGCTTAGTAATAAGGAGGAACCTGCCAGCAGGCACAGTTGGAAATGGGAAATGATCAATCTAAGTTGCCAATAGAGGCCAAAGCCTTGGCTCTTGCTGATCCATACCATCCCTGGTGGGGGCAAGGCTCAGTGGGAAAAGCCTAGAAGCAGACCCTGAAGTAGGGTCTTCCCAGTGAGGGAACACTCACTGTCTCACATCACCACCATGCCCAACTATTGGTTAAGCTGGGGTATCATAAACTTTCTGTCTTGGATGATCTGTTAATTCTAACCTAACTCTCAGCCAGAAAGACAACCTAGGTGGACCTGGATAGTTCCTCATGCTCCTATCAACACCGACATTTCACCTCCAATAGTAGAAAAGGTCCAAAGCATACTATATGCCTTTGAGCTTTGGGAGGCACCAAGAGAAGGACCCTGGGATGCAAAATACATGCTTAGAATGCTGCAGGCAGTCACTCCCACTGAACTCAGTACTTGGTCCTCTATACTACTATTTTCCTATCTGTTAAAAAAAAAAAAATCAGGCTGGATGCAAATAGCTCACTCCTATAATCCTAATTACTAAGGAGGTTGAGATCTGAGGATTACAGTTGTTAGACAGCCTGGGCAGGAATATCCATGACTCTTATCCCAACTAAACAGAAAAGGCTGTAAGTGGAGCTGTAGCTTGACTCAAGTGGTAGAGTGTTAGCCCTGAGCAAAAAAATTTAGGGACAGCAGCCAGGCCCTGAATTTAAGCCCTGGGACTGGGACCCCATAAACACTACACACACAAAAATCAGGGTCAGACATGGTAGTTCATGCTTGTACTCACAAAGTGGATATCAGGAAAAACAATGGTTCCAAGTGCAGGGGGAGGAGGGGCCCGCAGGACCACTACACAATAAACTGAGGATAATGATGCTTTGTCTGTCATCCCAAATACTCAGGAGGCATAAATAAAAGGAACACTGTCCAGGGTAGCTCACATAAGAACATGGGACCCTACTCAAAAAATAACTAAAGCAAGCGGGGCGCCAGTGGCTCACGCCTGTAATCCTAGCTACTTAGAAGGCTGAGATCTGAGGATCACGGTTCAAAGCCAGCCCGGGCAGGAAAGTACATGAGACTCTTATCTCTAATAAACCACTAGAAAACCTGAAGTGGTGCTGTGGCTCAAGCGGTAGAACACTCACCTTGAGCTGAAGAACGCAAGGACAGAGTTCAAGCCCCATGACCGACAAATAAATAAATAAAATAACTAAAGCAAAAAGGGTTGAGGGCATAAATCAAGTAATAGAGTACCTGCCTAGCAAGTATGAGGCCCTGAGTTGAAATACTAGTATCATTTAAAAAAATAGGGGGGTGGGGCTGGGAAGGTGGCTCAGTGGTAGAGCACTTGCCTTGCATGCATGAGGCCCTGGGTTCCATTCCTCAGCACCACAAAGCAAAAAGAAAAAAGCCGGAAGTGGTGCTGGGGCTCAAGTGGTAGAGCTGAAGAGCTGAGAGACAGCGCCCAGGCCCAGAGTTCAGGCTCCACGACCAGACCAAAAAAAAAAAAAAAATAGGGGGTAAGTCAAATGCTTCCTTTTCCCTAGACTCTCCTAGATAGCGTCCTCCCACTTCAGAATAAAAAACAATTCTAGCTGAGCACTGGTGACTTATAACTATAATCCTAGCTATTAAAAGAGCTGAGATCTAAAGATCATAGTTCAAAGCCAGCCCAGGCAGACAAACCTTTCAAGAGATTTATCTCTGATTATCTAGCAAAAACTGAAAGTGGATGTGTGACTCAAATGGTACAGCACTGTCCCTGACTGAAAACGTCAAGTAAGAATGTGAGGTCCTCAGTTCAAGCCCTAGTATCAGCACACACACCAAAAAGACACCACTACAACTCCTCCCCACAACTAACATTCCCTTCACCTAGTTCATCCTGTCACTTCTGACCCAGAACCCCTATTTCACCACTGGTAATAGCCATTTACAATCACTCATCTGACAGCAGCCTCCTGACAGCCCCTACCTTGACTCTTACCCCTGAGAATATCCTCCACTTAGCCACCAGGCATCTTTCTGGGCACAAACTAGATCTTGTGACTTCCTGCTTCAAATCCTACAGCGGTCTAGGTTGCAGACCCTCAAAGAGATGCATTGAGTAGGCTGAACACATCAGCCCTACGTTCATGGACTGTTCCCACTACTGTCCCCTGGTCATACTCTGACACTCATCCTCAAGAGGCCAAACCTTGATGTGCTTGTTGCTGCAGTCTCTCAGCAGTGGGTTGGGCAGACTGGTGCTGTGTCTCCTCCAGCTGTGATAGACATTGAGCACAACCTCCGCCAGACCAGGTGGCCACCTTAGCAGGAACTTGTGGCCCATGCCCTTCAAGTAGCGCATCATCAGCTCCAGGATGCCACCATTGGTCAGGTTCTCCAGTAAGAACTCATGCACATCCTGCTTCTCTGCCAGGGGAAGAAGAACAACCTGATCTGAATGGATCTTTCATGCCCAGTCTCTCAATCCCTTTGAAAGAAGATTACCTGTGTCCTCCCTCCACCATTCAATCCAGGTAAGCACAGTACCACATTGTGGTGCTGAGGTTAGGCTGCCAGGGCTCAAAGTCTAGCTCCAGCTCTCATCACCAATGAGCAAGCCTCTTCAAATTGCCATGTCTAAGGAATCAAAAGTGTTGGCCTCTGAGTGCTGCTGAGTGCACTAAATGAGATCATGCTCACAAAATACAAGGCACTCTGTCTGGCACACAATACACATTCAACTTACAAAAGCCAAGTCTCTGAATTTACCCTTAAGCATTCAGCCTCAGGCAGCAAAGCAAGTAAGAGCTGGGACATTTAAGCAGGCTGCCTAGATGATCACAGGCATCTTCTGGGCCAAAAGTTTAAAACAACAACAACAAAAGAAAAAGAAAAAAGCCCAGGAGGAAATGTCTAGCAGTCACTAACCACACTGCTGATTCCTACCAGATTCCATGAATGTGGCTGAGTCAAATGACAGTCGATGAGGTCCTAAGCTTGCAAAGGTTTCCAGCTTGGTTTCTGACTGGACTTCATAGTTATTAAAGGGATCATCTTCCTCCTCAGGGTCCAGCTTTCTTAACCTGCATGGAATAAGCCAAAGTCACAAAATCTACATTATCCACTCAGACATAATTGCTTCTGGTAGAGAAACTAAATCTGAATTTCTGAAGTAGACTAAAAGAGCCGGGTGGCAGAGCTTAGAACCTGTGCCTCTATGAGGCTCTGCCTCTCTCCTCTTTGTGAGGCAACATCTGATCTGTATCTTCACTTGCTCATTTATTCCATCAAAGGATGATTGCTGAGCAATGGCCATATACCAGGCATGTGTCTAGATGCTGGAACACAGCTGCAAATGTGAGAGATTCCACCTGTAGGAAGTTTAACTTCTATGGGAGAGGGAGACAATAAACATATCCAGCTGGGCGCCAGTGGCTCACACCTATAATCCTAGTTACTCAGGAGGATGAGATCTGAGGATCATGGTTCAAAGCCAGCCAGACAGGAAAGGCTGTGAGACTTTTATCTCCAATAAACCACTCAGAAAACTGGAAGTGGCGCTGTGGCTCAAGTGGTAGAGCGCTAGCCTTGACCTGAAGAGTTGAGGGAAAGCACCCAGGCCCAGAGCTCAAGCCCCATGACCAACCAAAAAAAAAAAAAAAAGCAGATCCACAAACACCAACAACTCAAGCAAGACTAATCAATGCAGAATTCTTGCTTGAAACAGAGTTACAAGAGCCTTGCCTTATAGCAGAATCAGAAAGAATGCTGTTCTATGCCGGGCGCTGGTGGCTCACGCCTGTAATCCTAGCTACTCAGGAGGCTGAGATCTGAGGATCGTGGTTCAAAGCCAGCCCTGGCAGGAGAGACCGTGAGATTCCTATCTCCAATAAACCACCAGAAAACCGGAAGTGGCGCTGTAGCTCAAGTGGTAGAGCGCTCGCCTTGAGCTGAAGAGCTGAGGGACAGGCCCAGAGTTCAAGCCCCACGACTGACCAAAAAAAAAAAAAAAGAAAGAATGCTGTTCTGGCTGAATGCAAAGTAGGCAGTCTGGCCTTGCAAAGAGTAGGACAAAGGCAGGTAAAAAGGCACAGGCCAAAGGAGCACCTATAGGCCTTCAGAGGAGACTAACGAGTAGAGACAAAATGGCTGGGTAGGTGAGAGTGGGAAAATACACCAAGCCCATCTGAGCTTGATCCCTCCATAGCTGCTCATAAAGCTTTCGGCCTGGCTTAGACTAGGGAAAGCTCTCCTAGAAGGTACCATTCTACAGATGCCTCTCAAAGACTGTTTTGGCTAACCTGTGACTTTCCTTGCACTAGACTTCTGCAGCATGAAAACTCAGGGAACTTATGTCTTCATTCACTTATTTCACAAACACACATAGGGAAACTTCATCAGCCAAAACGCCACAAGATGCCTGACGTACTGAAGTGAACATTGAAACTTCACAGAGAATCAAGAACTGAAATAAAGATGATAAGGTAAGAAGCATTCCATATAAGGAAGGTTAGAGAGGAAAATCCCAAAATAGAATAGCAAAGTTAAGGGAAAGGCTAAGGGTCATCAACCACAGCATAATCCTACAGCTCTTCCAAAGAGAAACCTCCTCTACCACTAGAGGAAAAACTCATCAGAAGGCATTGCATCAATAAAAGTGACTGGCACCTTTTCTTCTCCTAGGCTTCTCTAAGAAACATTAAGAATTAGTGAAATCAGTCTGGCTCTGATAGATCACACTTGTAATCCTAGCTACACAGGAGGCTGAGATAATAGGAACTCAGTTCAAAGGCAGTCCTGGCAGGAAAACCCATAAGACTCTTACCTCCAATTAAACTCCAAAAAAGCTGGAAGTAGAGCTGTGGTTCAAGTGGTAGAATTCTAACCTTGAGCAAAAAAGATCAGGGACAATGCCTAGGCCCTGAGTTTAAGCCCCAAGACCCATGCACGCGCACGCACACACACACACACAATTAGTGAAATCAACACACACACACACACACACACACACACACACACACACACACACAATTAGTGAAATCAAGGAATGTTCCTTCGCAGCACATAAGGGAATCCTGATGAGTCTACAGGAAATCAAGCAGCCATACATTCTCTGGAAGAAGGAAAACTGCTTTCTATGGGGTTACCATGGTCATAAGTCACTGCAATCCTAGTCACTCCAGCAACAAGTGAGTGTCTATAAGTGCAGCCTCTTCTGAGGCTCCAAGAAACAAGTACCAGGCTCCTAAGTGAGGAGCCAGTCACAGCTCCTGCCTTCAAGAAGCTCAGAGTCAACAGGAGGTAAGAAACATCCATGATCTCAATCTAATGAGAGATGTGGTTTGCATATTTGTACAGATGTTAGGTGCCCAGAGGAGAGGATATGAGAAAACAGAAATATTATTGGAGAAGAAGGCTTGTAGGCTGTGCACTTGCTTGTGACTCAGAAGGAATGTGCACAGTACCTGGATGGCAAGAACTTCACCAGAAGCTCCTGGAAGTCCACTTTCTCTTCTTTTTTACACTTGGTGTTTCGAACCCGAGCAGACCTCCTCTTTGCTGTCTCTCCACTCTCTTCTGCAATCTTCTTCCGCTTTACCCCTTTCTTGGACTTATCTCCCCCAGACATATCACCTTTATAAAGAATGCAAATTAAATTCAGATAATGTAGAAATGGGAGAATGCTTCAGTTCCCCTTTACCAGAACATAAATTTTTAACATTCAAAAATCTTCTCCAACAGCAAAGAGCCCTAAATAAAATTAATTTAAAACCCCTAATTTGCCAGGTGCCAGTGGCTCATGCCTATAATCCTAACTACTCAGGGGGCTGAGATCTGAGAATCACAGTTTAAAGCCAGCCCAAGCAGGAAAGTCTATGAGACTATGATCTCCAATTAACTGCCAAAAAGTAGGAAGTGGAGCTATAGCTCAAGTGGTAGACTGCTAGCCTTGAGCAAAATCAGCTCAAGGACAGTGCCCAGGCCTTGAGTTCAAGCCCCATGACTAGCACGCACACAGGTGCACACACACACACACACACACACACACACACACACACGCACGCACACGCACACACACGTGCACACACCCCTCATCTCTTAAGTCTCGCACTCTGCTCAAATGGTAAGATCTATAGTATTCAGCACTCCCATACCCCAGTACTAGTCCACTGTAAGCCTCTAGGGCCTCAAATGATATGGCTGGGATGTGTGGCAAGTTGCATTGACCCCATACAGAATCCTATGAACACCTGATAATATGAAAACAGCAAGAAAATTGGAAACCACTTAAACAGCAGAGGAATGCCACATGTGATTAGGGAAGAAAGGTAGAAGCAGTGTGCCTGAAACTTTTTTGGTGCTGTTTTCTGGGGCTTCAATTCAGGGCTTGGGTTCTGTCTCTGAACTTCTTTTGCTCAAAGCTAGTGCTCTACCACTTGAGCCATAGCTCCACTTCCAGTGTTTTTGGTAGTTTAATGGAGATATAAAGTCTCACAGACTTTCCCTTCTGGGCTGTCTTTGAACCATAACCCTGAGATATCAGCCTCCTGAGTTGTATGAGCCACCAGCACCCAGAGAGAGAAATCAGGCATGAGAGTAGGAGCTTTTGCCAAACTATTTTTTTTACAACTCCAGTGGTAATAAAAATCAATAAATCAGTACACAAATAGACTACCATACATGCTGGTCAGTTGACTTTTCTAAGGTCAATGAAGCTGGAATGTGCATGGCCAGTGAAAGCAATACCAGCAGTAGAGACCTGCCAATGCTCACATCACAAGGGTTGAAAGGGACCTTTATGTTATGACTTAGCAAGGGTTCCCCTGCCCCTCCCCACCCTGAGGACACACTGTCAATGAGTATGGAGCTGCATCCCAGAGCCCCATGTCCTCTCTGTAGAATGAATGACAGGTACTGAATTGCTGACCCTGAGAACAGGCTCATCAATTTCCTACAAGGATAAGGGCTCCACTTTCACTTGAACCATAGGAGTTAGTATGACTCATCTCTCTGTAGAGGTTAAGGTACCCCAACATTCTCATCCTGCTGGGCTCAGCAAATGAGATAGATCTCTATGAAAGATGCCTCCAAGAGGCCTGCTCACCTATAGGAGTGCTTGTTTCCAGTAGGCCAGAGCTGTGCAGTGGGAAGCTGGCTGTGGCCACAGAGGCATAGGAGAGGACGGGCTCAGCCACAGCTACAGCTGTATTGGTGCTGACAGGGCTTGGCTGGATCACGCTGATGGGCATCATCACCATGGAGGATGCCAACAGCTGGCTGGGGTCCTGGTAGTCAGAGAGATCAATCCTCTTGCCAAGGCTGGGCCGTGGAGGCTCACAAGTGGTGAGGTGATTATACATAGCCAACAAGCTCTCTCCAAGGCACTTCCACCTGAAAAGAAAGGGCCAACATATTAGACTGGCATCATTTCACAGAGGCCAATAACACATCTGAAGGTATAGTAGCATGAGCTAGAGCAAGAAGAGGGCCCTGTAACCTCTTGTCCCTCACCCCAGCAGAAGACATAAATGTTCTACTTGATTATCATGATACCCCTACAAGGGAGGGATGTTGCTTTCTCAATTTTTAGGGAATAGCATGTAATATCCTCAGAATCAACCAATAGCAGGAATAACAGAAATGGACCCAGGAGAAATGCTCTCAACCACTGTGTGGCAATGCCTCCATATAAAGTTTCTATGTGGGAAGGGAGAGGAAACTGAACATCAATGCCAATGCACACTGAATTTAAAGATTCTAGATTCAATGTCAGATTTTTTTAAATAGAAATTGAATGTGAGGGCTGGGAAGGTGGCTCAGTAGTAGAGCGCATGCCTTGCATGCATGAGGCCCTGGGTTCGATTCCTCAGCACCACATAAGCAGGAAAAAAAAAACAGCCGGAAGTGGCGCTGTGGCTCAAATGGTAGAGCGCTAGCCTTGAGCTGAAGAGCTGAGGGACAGCACCCAGGCCCAGAGTTCAGGCCCACGACTGGACCCCCCCCAAAAAAAAAGAAAAGAAAAGAAATTGAATGTGAAAGGTAACTAAGGGGCTAAATTGCCCCCAACTCCAGTGGGCTATCAATACCATCTTGTTCTTCCAGGACAGGAAGGGGCTAAGGCCCACTGGACAAGGTCCTTAATGTCCCTGAAGATAGAGCACAGACTTGACAGCCAGGGAAATCCACACTAAGACTGATTTGCAGGTTTTTCCCTACCAAGTGGCTAGTAAATGTCAACCTCCTTTTCCTCTCTGGGTAGGGCAGATTGAGAGACCTTATAGGAACATGACAGGTGGTAGGGGTCAACAAAGCCATTAACCAAGAGTGACTTGGACTGGATATGCCTAAGAGAGAGCTGAGCTACTACTTGGTAGTCAACAAGTAAGTATATGCTTGTAGACTTTGAGCCACCAGGCATTTAACCCTGACCCAAACTACCAGCCAGGGTTAGACCTGGGATTTCTCCCTCCTGAGTATGGTAATGTCCCACATCAGGGCCCACCAGCCAACCCAGCATTCCCATAGACACAGGACTACCTACGTGAGGAAGGGGATGGGCTGCACCAGTTTCAGATCTGGTTCCTTCTCCCTCACTAGCAGTGCTTGCCTCTTCTTCCGCAGTCCCAGGGCCTCATCTACAATGGCCTGTGTCTCAGCTGCACTGACTATCACATCATGAATTGACATGTCACTAGAAGCAAGTAGGACAGGAGAAATTACAACATTAGAAGCTAAAGCCAAGGCTGAAATTTTACACATATGTATGCATTAAATAATATCCTTTAATCGGTGTTGATTCTTCCCACATAAATAACCACTTAAGTCCAGCCTCAAATAGATGGCAATTAGTACGTAAGACCCACATACACTGGAAAAGACTAACACCTTTTGTGCTTTCCATAAATCACAGCTGGCACAGAAAGTTTCCAGATGTATTAACAATATCATCTTTCTGTCTAAAAGGCCTCAGAAAATAAAATGATTATTATTACTTACACTTTTTTAAAATTTAACTACCCCAGAAGCCCACTCCAACAAAAAGCCACTAGACAAACCTAAGTCCATTAACGTTAATGATATCCCCAAATTACAGAAAGGGTGGAAGCACTGAGGTCTCATATTCCCTCGTACAGTCACACTCTGCTTAAGGTGACCTAACACCACCTGCCCTCCTTGCCCAACTGTCCTGATGTCTCACAGCAGGACTATACTACAGCCACGTGGGGCCTTCGCCTTCTCTAATGTTTTTTTTTTTTTTTTTGTCGGTTGTGGGGCTTGAACTCTGGGCCTGGGCGCTGTCCCTCAGCTCTTCAGCTCAAGGCGAGCGCTCTACCACTTGAGCTACAGCGCCACTTCCGGTTTTCTGGTGGTTTATTGGAGATAGGAGTCTCACAGTCTCTCCTGCCCGGGCTGGCTTTGAACCGTGATCCTCAGATCTCAGCCTCCTGAGTAGCTAGGATTACAGGCGTGAGCCACCAGCGCCCGGCTTCTCTAATGTGTTTGTTAACTATCTCCCAGGAAAGTTCTTCAGAACTGATATGTATAAAAGCCTAAGCACATAGGAGATAGACACTGAGAAAAATACCCACTAAATCTTGACAGGTCAATTCCAGGGGCCAAAGAATACCAGAAGGCAAGATGATTTCACTCAAAAGGAAAGTTGGAAGAAAGCAGCTAGAAAATAATAGGTGCCAGGCACTGGTATCTCATGCCTATAATCCTAGCTACTCAAGAGGCTGAGATCTGAGGATCCTGGTTTAAAGGCAGCCCAGGCAGGAAAGTCCATGAGACTCTTATTTCCAATGAACCACCAAAAAAAGCTAGAAGTAGAAGTGCTGCTCAAGTGGTAGAGTGCTAGCCTTGAGCACAAAAGCTCATGGACAGAGCTGAGGCTCTGAGTTCAAGCCCCCAGGACCTGTGAACAGAAAAAAAAAAAAAAAAATGAAGGCACTACCTGGGAGCTGGAATGTGAAATGGGAGCAATAGCAAGACAAGATGAGCGGTGGAGAGATGACAGGACTGGTTGGGTGCACAGTGGGAGCTGGGTTGAGGAGACAAGCCAGAGCATAACAGGGCCAGGCCTGGAATGTTCCAGGGACCTAGCAGCTCTGATAAAAGGAGACCAGGTGCCTACTGGGTAATGGTGGCTCATACTTGTAATCCAAGCTACTCAGGAGACTGAGAACTGAGGACTTTGATTCAAAGCCAGCCCACACAGTGAAGTCTGTGGCACTCTTATCTCAAATTAACTACCAAAAAGGCCAGATGTGAAGTTATGGTTGAAGTGGTAGAGTCCTAGCCTTGAGCACAAAATCTCAGGGACAGGACCCTTCCAGAGACAAAGCTGCTCCTCTATGATCTTCTTCTTGAGAACCAGACCCTTGCTGTACCAGCAATCCTTCTCCAATGCTTTGCAGATGACATATAGGCATGCTGAGGGAAAGAAACAGTTTGGAACTTGAGGCTATACTTGTGGTTCAAGCCCCAGGACTGGCACCAAAACAAAAAAAGAACACAGGAAGAAAAAGTAGTTGGTGAGGCGGAGGTAGAACCAGTTCTTGGGTAACACAGCTCAGAGTTTTGTTCTGGTGGCAAGGCGAAACAAACATGCCTTTATGGCATGTTTGGAACACTAATTTGGACAGTACTAAAGACAAAACGTTAGAAAAATGGAGGTACAGTGGATAGCGGGTTGTAACACGCATCCAGAGGAAAACAAGCAAACACTAAAAGCTAGCAGAATAGTGGGAAAGAAGGGTAGTAACTGGCTTAACTTTGAGAAAGCATCACCAAGAGATTAAGCACACTTATGATAAGATTGAGGAAAGTAGAAGGTGAGGCTGCAGGGAGGTCAGGACCTAAGGGAGAATGAAGTGTGCTCCTGACGTGTACCAGCACACACGGGATGAGACAGAACTTACCATTTGAGGAACATTCGGAGTGAGTCCTTCCGGAGACAAGGCTGCTCCTCAAATATCTTTTCTTTAAGAACCAGACCTTTGCTGTACCGGCAATCCTTCTCCAATGCTTTGCAGATGAAGTACAGGCATGCTGACAGAGAAACAAACAGTTTAGGACTTAGGATCACACTTGGAAGCTCTGCCTTTATCAGTTAACATCGGGAGATAGGGAGACTGGGGGAGACAGACAAAGGGAGGGAGGAAAGAAATGAGAGGGAGAGAAGGAAGGGAGGGGGAGAGAAAGACAGAGAGAACAAAAAGAAAAAAATATGTATTAGCTAATGATGGAAGCACACACTATAATCCCACCACTCAGGAAGATTAAGACTATGATGCCTGTACTACATATTTAGACCTGTGCAAATGGAGAAATTAACAAACAAATGAATTAATATAAATTAAAATATATTAAAGGTATTTCTGGGGAGGGGCCAAACAAGCTCAAGGTCCTGAGTTTACATAACCTGTACGGCTAAAAAAAAAAATCTGCTATTTCAGGTGGAAATGAAAAACACATTGGACAATGGACAAAAGGCCATTCTTTTAGAAAATAGCAAAGCATTTGACTAAAATGTCTTCATGTTCTAATGTTTTGTGATGAGTAGAACATGCAAGCCATAAAACTAATATTTAGCTGTGATTTCTAAGTGAAGTGCTGAAGGTATGGCATGGTTGCTCCTGACCACCTTGTCAAGGCATATGTCAGGTTCTCCACTGACATTTCAACCAACCATGAACTGAAAATATTTGGGGGAGGGAGAAACAAGAAAAAAATGTGTTTATTCTAAACTTGTGCAAACTTTTTCCCCAAAACTATGTAATATAATGACGATTCACAACATTTTCATTGTAACTAGAGATGATTTTAAAGTAAATGAAAGGTCATATATAAGTTACATGCAAATATTAAGCGATTTTATATGGAGTATTTGAGCATCTATAGATTTTGGTATTCTTGGGGGTCCTTTACAAATACAAAGCAACAACTGTATGGTAAAATATAGTAGGAAAGAAATGAATTAAAGTAGGAATTGTGGCTTCTTCATCTATATTGCAAAACTGAGAAAGATTATTCTGTAAAAAAATCAAGATGCCTCCCCAAACATTGGAGCACCCAAATATGTTAAGCAAATATTCTCAAACTTACAGAATAAAATAGATCCCAACATGATAATACTAGGAGACTTTAACACCCCACTCTCACCAAAGGACAGGTCTACCAACCAGAGGATTGGCAAAGAAGCTACCGAATTAAGTGAGGCCATACTTCAAGCGGAACTAACTGACATCTACCGAGTATTTCACCCTAAAACAACACAGTACACATTCTTCTCAGCAGCTCATGGAACTCTCTCCAAAATAAACCATATCATAGTTCATGCAAGGAACTTAAGTAAATACAAGGGGATTGACATAATTCCCTGTATCCTATCCAACCACAGTGGAATCAAGCTAGTTCTCAATAACAGAGCATACCACAGAAATTACTCAAATACATGGAAATTGAACAGCACACTTCTAAGCAACACCTGGGTAACAAAAGAAATTAGAGAACAAATTAAAAAGTTCCTACAATTCAATGAAAATAAAGACACATCACAAAGAAACTTGTGGGACACAGCAAAAGTAGTCCTGAGGGGCAAATTTATTGCCCTCAGTGCCCACGTCAAGAAAATGGAGACAGACCAAGTAAATAATCTCATGTTGCAATTAAAACAGCTAGAAAAACATGAAAAATTGGAACCTAAAGTTACTAGACGGAGCCAGATAATCAAATTAAGAGCGGAAATTAATGAGATAGAGAATAGGAAAATTATAAATAAAATTAATAAAACAAAAAGCTGGTTCTTTGAAAAAATAAATAAAATTGATAGGCCTTTGGCAAGATTAATTAAGAAGAGAGGAAACCCAAATTAACAAGATCAGGGATGCCATGGGAAAAATCACAACAAATACCCAAGATATCCAAACAATTATAAAGAACTATTTTCAAAAGTTATACTCTCTAAAGAAAGAAAACCTAGCAGAAAAGGATGCATTTTTAGAGAAATTCAAGTTGCCCAAACTGAGCAAAGAAGAAGTAAATCAATTAAATAAGCCAGTATCTTACCAGGAAGCAATCAGAAGTCTTCCAACAAGGAAAAACCCAGGATCAGATGGATTCACAAGAGAATTCTATAAGACCTTTAAAGAAGAACTAATACCCATACTCCTCAAGCTCTTCAGAGAAGCAGGGAGTTATTCCAAACTCATTCTACGATGCCAATATCACACTCATTCCCAAACCAGACCAAGACACAATCAAAAAAGAGAACTACAGACCAATCTCCTTAATGAACACAGATGCAAAGATCCTTAACAAAATTCTAGCTAACAGAATCCAGAAACACATAAAAAAAATCATATACTACGACCAGGTAGGCTTCATCCCAGAGATGCAGGGATGGTTTAACATACGTAAATCAATAAATGTAATCCAACACATCAACAGAGCCAAGGTCAAGAATCACATGATTATATCCACAGATGCAGAAAAGGCTTTTGATAAAATACAACATTCATTCATGTTAAAAGCTCTGGAGAAAATAGGAATAGAAGGAACATTCCTTAAAACAATAAAACCATATACAACAGACCAATAGCCAATATTATATTTAATGGGGAAAAACAACAACCAATTCTCCTAAAATCAGGAAGAAGGCAAGGATGCCCACTGTCTCCACTCCTCTTCAATATAGTCCTGCAACCCTTAGCCAGGGCAATAAGGCAAGAAAAAGACATTAAAGGGATCCACGTAGGGAAAGAAGAATTTAAACTATCCCTTTTTGCAGGTGACATGATACTATACCTTCACGATCCCAAAAACTCCATCCCCAAACTCTTAGAAATTATAAATCACTTCGGCAAAGTAGCAGGATACCAAATCAACCCACAAAAATCAGTCGCCTTCCTGCACACTGACAATGTACAAGCAGAGAGGGAAATAAAGGAGGCTACCTCATTCACAATAACCCCCCCAAAAATAAAATATTTAGGAATTAACCTAACCAAAGATGTAAAAGAACTATTTAACGAAAAGTATAAAAAAACTTAAAGAAAGAAATTACAGAAGGGGGCTGGGAAGGTGGCTCAGTGGTAGAGCGCTTGCCTTGCACACATGAGGCCCTGGGTTCGATTCCTCAGTACCACATAAGCAAAAAGAAAAAAGCCGGAAGTGGCGCTGTGGCTCAAGTGGTAGAGCGCTAGCCTTGAGCTGAAGAGCTAAGGGACAGCGCCCAGGCCCAGAGTTCAGGCCCCACAACCAGACCCCCCCCCCAAAAAAAAAGAAAGAAAAAAGAAATTACAGAAGACACCAGGAAATGGAAAGACCTTCCATGCTCTTGGATAGGCAGACTTAATATAGTGAAAATGGCAATACTGCCAAAATTAATATACAAATTCAATGCAATTCCTATTAAAATCCCAATGACATACATTTCTGAAATACAGAAAACAGTCCAAAAATTCATATGGAACAACAAAAGACCTAGAACCAAAACAATTCTAGGCAAAAAAGACAACATTGGAGGGATCTCGATGCCGGACTTCAAACTCTACTATAGAGCCATAATAACAAAGACAGCATGGTATTGGCACAAAAACAGACCCAAAGACCAATGGAATAGAATAGAAGATGCAGAAACAAAACCACATGCCTACAGTCAGCTGATATTTGACAAAGAAGCCAAGGACATACAGTGGAAGAAACACAGCCTCTTCAACTACTGGTGCTGGGAAAACTGGGCAGCCACATGCAGAAAACTAAAAGTGGACCCCAGCCTATCACCATGCACCAACATCAACTCAAAATGGATTAAAGACCTTAACATCAAACCTGAACCTCTGAAACTACTGCAGGACAGAGTAGGAGAGACACTTGAACTTATTGGCATAGGCAGGAACTTTCTGAACAGAGTCCCAGGGTCACAACAAATTGGAGAGAGACTTGACAAATGGGACTACCTTAAAATAAAGTTTCTGCACAGCTAAACCAAGCTAGAAAGACAACCAACTAACTGGGAAAAATATTTACTAGCAATATATCAAACAAGGGGTTAATATCCAGTATATACAGGGAACTCAAGAAACTAATCCCTCCCAATAACAAACCAATTACTAAATGGGCAAGGGAACTAAAGAGAGACTTCTCAGAAGAAAAGATAAAAATGGCAAAGAAACACATGAGGAAATGTTCACCATGCCTGGTTGTGAAGGAAATGCAAATAAAGACAACCCTGAGATACCTACCACCTTACCCCAGTCATAATGGCCCACATCCTAAAGTCAGCCAATGACAAATGCTGGAGGGGCTGCGGAGAAAGAGGAATCCTATTACACTGCTGGTGGGAAAGTAGACTTATACAACCACTTTGGAAAGCAGTCTGGAAGGTCCTCAGAAAGCTAACTATTGATCTCCCTTATGACCCAGTCATACCACTTCTAGGCAACTATCCTGAACAACAGGAACTAGTATACAAGGACACATGTACCTCCATGTTTATTGCAGCACTGTTCACAATAGCCCGGATATGGAAACAACCCAGATGTACCACCACAGATGAATGGATTCAAAAATTGTGGTATCTATACACAATGAAATATTACGTAGCCATTAGAAAGGACAAAATAATGGCATTTGTAGGGAAATGGATGGAGCTAGAAGAAATCATGTTGAGCGAGGTAAGCCAAGAGCAAACAGACAAATTTGGCACATGTTCTCCCTGATAAGTGGATGTTAAATCCAAAATTTAAGATGATATGACAAAATTAACAAGACTTAAGAAACAAAGGACTTCCACTCATCTGGTCGAATCACTACTAAATAACCCCATGCTGCGATCACATATATGGTATATATGTGTACACCGGGCGGAAACCAGGAGGATGACACAGAACTAGAGGGAATCAGGGGAAAACATACAACAGCAGGACCCATCAGCTGCACTGCACATTGATCAAAACGAACCAAGAAACTCAATGGCAGCGATGGGAGGGCAGGAACAATTGGGAAAGAGGGAACAGCTGATGCTATGCAAAACAAAAGAAATGTACATATCACCCAATGTGGAAGAAATAACTGTATTGCAAAGCTCATAGAACTCATAAATGTTATACACCATGATAGACAATTTGTCCTATGAAAGTTAGAATGTGTTTGTGACTCTAACTAAGCATCACTATCCCACAATACTGTGAAATTTGGGAAATTATGTAACCACTTAATCACAATAAAAAATTTTGAAAAGAAAAAAAAGTAATTAGTTTTAGATAAATAATGAATGTGGAGTCTCCATGATGGAACTGGTATCCTTATAAAAGGAAAAGATTAGAGTGTTCTCTCCCTTTTTTCTCTCTCTCTCTTCCCCTCCCTACTTTCCCTTTCTCCTGCTCTTTCCGTCTCTACCTCCCTCTCTATCATATGAGGATATAACAAGAAGGTGGCCTTCTGCAAACCAAGGAGATCTGACAGCAAATCTGCTAGCACTTTGATTTTGGATTTCCCAGTCTTCAGAACTATAGAAATAAATTTCTGGTCAGGCGCCGGTGACTCACACCTGTAATACTAGCTACTCAGGGAACTGAGATCTGAGGATTATGGCTCAAAGCCAGACCAGGCAGGAAAGTCTGTGAGAATCTTATATCCAATCAAACACCAAAAAGCCAGAAGTAGAACTGTGACTGAACTGGAGAGTGAGCACAAAAGTGCAGGGACAGCACCCAGGCTCTGAGTTCAAGCCCCAGGATCAGCACAGTCAATCAATCAATCAATCAATCATGAAATTTCTGCTGTTTAAAGTACTCACTCTAATATTTTGTTGCAGCAGCCCAACCTAAGACATAAAATTGGGACAATGTGCTAGGAATTGTGGTACATGTCTGTTATCCCAGCAGAAGGTAGTGAGTTCAAAGTCTGCCTGGACTAGATTAGTGTATGACCCTATCACAACAAAACAAAAACATGCCACACACAAAAAAATAGGATAGCCAAAAGGGGGTAGGGATATCACTCCAAGAATATGCTACTTATTTACTACAGTATCTAAGAAATCAAGAAAGACAGGCTGAATAAACAAAGATATAAAAACATTTCCATTGTTCTTGACAGTTTGGCAGAAAGCCTATCAGGGTTAACTTTGGCTATCCGTTTACCCAAGGGAGCCTCCCTCCTCTGTCTCAAAAAAATATAGGAACATACAGAGAGAATCAAAACCAAACTCACTTGTGTAATCACTGAGGGTGTACAGTACAGTGATGAGGTTGTCCAAGCAGGGCCAATGGTCAGGATTACACCGCAGCCCTTCCTCAAAAGCATGGCGAGCCAGGGGGAGCCGGATGAGCCTTAGGGCCACATGTCCAATTTTATACCAGAGGTTGACATCTGTGGAGTCCAACATCACTGCCTGGAAACAACACAAGCAGAGTATGTAGCACACACACACACACAGACACAGACACAGACACACACACACACAAGCAGAGTATGTAGCACACAGACACACAGACACACAGACACACACACAAGCAGAGTATGTAACACACACACACACACACACACACACACACACACACACACACACACACACACACACACACACACACACACACACACACACACACACACACACACACACACACACACACACACACACACACACACACACACACACACACACACGGTTGGATCTCTGAATAGGTGCCCATGGGGTTAGGGGGCACATAGCACTAGCTTAGCTGCTCAAACTTCCCAGGAAAATGACAAAAGTGGTATGACTGCTTGTAACTTACAAGTAAAGCCAACTCATCTTTTCTGGAGTTGTGCATTTTTAGAACTAAAGAATGGCACACAGTTAATAGAACTAATTTACTTAACTCAGAACATTTTCTTGATATGTTGCTAATTTAAATATTTATATTCCTTATTAATTAATAGGTAAGAAGTAAAAGAAGTAGAATAAAAAGAAAATACTGGCGTCCTACAGTATTCTAAAAAGATTATATGAGGTGTCCTCAGTTCACATCCTGGCTCCAACATTAATTAGAACAATGATCCTTAGCCTCTTTTCTCACCTCTAAAATGAGAATAAAGGCACCCTCCTTGCAAGATAGCTTAAATATGAATGGCAAGCAATAACTCAGTGTCTAGTACATTAGAGGTACCCACAGAGAAGGTACTCACAGAGATGGTTATAATATAGATACAGAAATATAGAAATCAAACTTGCTATATAGCCTGGACAGGCCTCAAATTTGCAATTCTCCTGTTTTGTCCTCCCAAGTACAGGGATTCCTTATCTTCTTTTTTTTTTTTAATGCTTCCAATACACTGGTATACAACTGGAGACATTGAAATTAGCTTACCCACAGTCACACATGTACTGTATAGAAGAAGTAATTCACAGACAGCCCTCTGCACCCAAGCATGCCTATGTACCTGCTCTGAATCTCTAGATTTCTATGTATTTAATGTTATCGTCTGCTGACTACAGATTTCAATCCAACAGCTTGGTGATATATTATTATCAACTCTAGACAAGAACTTTCAAAAGAGGGATTGCTGCTTTGAAACAGAGAGCATTGCCAAACCACACCTCTAAGTAGAACTCCATGGCTGTCTCCAGATCCTCCCTCTGGGCTGCCAGCTGAGCCAAGTTCTTATATGTGGAATATTTCAGTATCAGTCCAGGGTGTTTCAATCCTTCTTTCTCATCTCCAGATGAAACTGCCTGAGAAAAAAGCAAACAGAAGCAGAAATGATACCTCATCCTAGTGCCTCAGCAAGTATTTAGCAAGATACCTGGCTACTTGGTCAGCCTTGCTGCAGGACCGTGTGCCAGTCCAGGCTAGCCTCCACTAGAAAATGAACATGCTGTGGTGATGTTCTTAGAGAACCACTCCAGATCTTATCACAGACCATCAGGAAGCAGTTTGCCAGAGTCTGGGCATCAACAAAGAGAGAATGAACACTCTCTGCCACTGCTACTACACCTTGGGATTCATGCCTGAATGACAGATGACATTTGCTAACAATGATACAACAGCCCAGTCAGTTCCCCACTGGAGGCATCCTAAGTCAACAGGTAGAGCCTAAGTTTGAACCTAGGAACAACTGGATTAAGAATCAAAAGACTAGGACTGGGAAGGTGGCTCAGTGGTAGAGTGCATGCCTAGCATGCATGAAGGCCTAGATTCGATTCCTTAGTACCACATACACAGAAAAAGCAGCGTGGCATTTTGGCTCAAGTGGTAGAGTGCTAGCCTTGAGCCAAAGAAGCTTAAGGACAGTGCCCAGGCCCTGAGTTCAACTCCCAGGACTAGCTTAAAAAAAAAAAAAAAAAGGCCTGGCCCCAGTGGCTCACACCTATAATCCTAACTACTCAGGAGGCTGAGATCCGAGGATTGTGGTTCAAAGCCAGCCTGGGCAGAAAAGGCTGTGGAACTCTATCTCCAATAAACCACCAGAAAAACAGAGTAAGTGGCACTGTGGCTCAAGTGGTAAAGCACTAGCCTTGAGCCAAAGAGCTAAGAGACAGCAATCAGGCCCAGAGTTCAAGCCCCATGACTGACAGAAAAAAAAAAAATGAATCAAGAGACTAAACTCTCAACTCACACCACATGACCATAGATAATTACTTCAACTAAATAGTTAACATCTCAATAACGTTTGTAATAGAATGACAGTAATTCCTAGCCTGAAGATCAAAAGTAAATATGAAATGGAAGAGCATAAAGTTCTAAATATATTTTAGATATGAGTCCCTTGTCCGTTGTATGGCTAGTGAAGATCTTCTCCTAATCCATGGGCTTTCTATTGATCTTGCTAGCTATGTTCTTTGCCATGCAGAAGCTCTGCAGTTTCCAATCCCATTTGTCCAACCTTTCTTTGATTTGTTGTGTTTCTGGGTTTCTATTAAGAAAATTTTGGCGGGGAGGATTGGGGGGGGGGGGAGGATGGGAAGGGATGGGAAGGGGAAACAAAGGAGGAGGCTACAATGCTTGATAAGAAATGTACTCATTATCTTGCCCATGTAATTGTAACTCCTCTGTACAGTATTTTCACAATTAAAAAAAAAAAAAGAAAATTTTGGCCTGTGCTAAAGAGCCCTAGAGATTCTCCTATTCCTTCCTATCTTGTATATACATTTTTATAATTTGGGGAGGGGAAGGGATATAACAAAATGCTTAAATAAGGATATAGGTTGACCCACTATAACAATGAGATGTACAAGACACTATATTGAAAACAAACTTTTCAATTTGAGTGGGGGAGGAGTTGGGGAGGTGGAGAGGGAAGGGATGGTAGGGGAAAAACAAAGGAGGAAGTAACAATGCTGGATAGGAAATGTACTCATTACCCTACTCATGTAACTGTAACCCCTCTGTACAGTATTTTTACAATAAAAATATATGAAAAAAGAGCATAAAGATGATAAACATCTTTACTATGAAGTCACCTTAATACAGCTTTTATAAGAACTCTTAGAAAAATCTCACTTCGAAGAAATTGCTGATTTAAAAACTAATACCCCAGCCACAGAGTGAAGAGGAAATCGTTTTGTCTTCTCTATTCTTTTAAATACAAGCTTCTCCAAATTATTAAACTTTTTTGGGGGGTGGGGATACTCGGTCTTGAACTTAGGGCTTCATATTCTCACGTAGCTTTTTCCCTGTAGGCTAGCCCTCTACCACTTAAGCCACACTTCTACTTCCAAAAGTAATTTCTAACAGAAAAATTCACTGGCACAAAGAAGTTATTTTTAGGGACTGGTACACATTCCAGCTTTGTCCTAGAACAGATAGCATCCTCACACTGGTTAGAACAGCAAGACCCAAGGACATGCCACACTCAGAAAGTACCCATTGACTAACCCAAGCAACCTACACTGGGACTTTTATGAAGTCCATCAACAATGAAAAGTGCCAGTATAGTAGTCCTCACCTAGAACCCCAGCAGTCAGGAGGCTGAAGTAAGAGGATCTTAAGTTCCAGGCCAGCCTGGGCTTTATAACAAGTTTCGTACCAACAGTATGTCTCAAAGAAGAGAAAGAGAGGGAAAAAAAAGAAAAGGTCAGGCACCAGTAATCCTAGCTACATAAGAGGCTAAGAATTGAGGATTGTAATTAGAAGCCAAACCAGACAGACAAATATGTGAGATTCTTATCTCCAAAAAAAGCTGGAAATGGAGTTACAGCACAAGCAGTAGAGCATTAGCCCGAGCAAAAAGCTCAGGGTCAGTGCACAGGCCCTAAGTTCAAGCCCTAATTTAAAAAAAAAAAAAATGTATTGAGAGGAAAACAAAAGAGGAAAAAGACTGAAAACTCACATTGAAACCTGTTCACATCTTCTATTGCCATCAGGTTTAAAGTATATAAAGATGCCTGAGAGACAGTTGATTAGTGCTAGATAACAAGTGCTTTTGGTCTCTTTAAAACTAGTTCAGTATAAATAATTTTAGATGAGTCTACTTCAGAAAGACGAATCAGCAACATATGAACTCCTAACCATGGTGGCTTTGTTAACTGACTTTACCTTGCTAACCACCAATACCCACCACCACTCTCCATCTTCCCTGAAAGGCTAGCCTCAATAAGCCCTCTAGGATTCCACAGCCAACCTGGTCACTTCTTAAGGAATTATCTGTGGTTCATGTCAATTGTTTTTGGCACTATAAATATAGATCTTATTATAATAGTACAGAAATGGCTTAGAGTGTTCAAAGAAACTTGTTATATATTTTTTTCTGTTTTTCTATTGTTTGCAATGAGTATGTTTTATAAGCAAGGGGTTAGAGCACCATACAATCTTTTAAGGCTAGTTGGGATCTGTACAGAATGCACATACCTATGACTACAAGGCTAGCCTGAGCTAGCCTTAGGTGGAAAGCCTGCCTTGCCTCTTGTTGGGTGTTGGACCCACATAGCATCAGCTCTGTACTTAGGAAGCCCACTCAATCTTACTTTTTCCAAAGACCCACTCCACCATGGGCTAAGAGGAAACACACACTCCTAAAATAGACGCATCACCTGGCGCATAACTAAATCTTAATAATTACAGAATATTTTTTTCTCTCTCTGGGTCCTCACTCACTCCTACTGATTAATGGAAGATCACCATTCTTGTGTCTCTACTTCCAAGACAATATTATCAACAACCAAAACATCCTGACAACCTACCCTACTTCATTTACTTTGCCTGAAACTTTTAAACCTACTATGAGAAAACATAGGGAAAACTCTGGAATTTATAGGCGCAGGTAATTATTTTCTGAATAGACCGAATAGGACTCCAATTGCCCAGAAAGCAAGAACAAGAACTGACAAATAGAACTACATCAAATTAAAAAGTTTCTGTTCACCAAGAGAAACAATCAACAGAACCAAGACAACCCCCACAAAATAAAAAATCTCCACCAACTACTCAATAAAAAATTAATATGCAGACTATACAAAGAGCTCAAAAACTTAAACAGTAATAATAATAATATTATTAATAGACTAAAGAATTGAGAAGTCCTCAGAAGAAATTCAAATGGCTAATAGATAAAATTTCAACATTCCGGGGCTGGGAAGGTGGCCCAGTGGTAGAGTGCTTGCCTTGCATGCATGAGGCCCTGGGTTCGATTCCTCAGCACCACATAAGCAAAAAGCCGGAAGTGGCACTGTGGCTCAAGTGGTAGAGCGCTAGCCTTGAGCTGAAGAGCTGAGGGACAGCGCCCAGGCCCAGAGTTCAGGCCCCACAACCGGACCCAAAAAAAAAAAAAAATTTCAACATTCCCAGCCATAAAGGAAATAAAAGTCAAAACTATACTTAAGGGTTGCTGGCTCATGTCTAAAATCCCAACTACTGAGATTCAGAGGATCCAGGTTTGAAGCTGGCCCAGACAGAAAAGTCTGTAAGACTCCACTTCCAAAATAATCAACAAACACCTAGGCTGGGGACATGGTGTAAGTGGTAGAGTACCAGCTGAGCAAGTACCAAGTCCTGAGTTTAAATCCCAATATGGTAAACAGAAAAATAAAACTATACTAAAATTCCATCTCACCTCAGTCAGAATGGTTATCATCAAGAAAACAACAAGCCTGGCACCAGTGGCTCACACCTATAATCCTAGCTACTCAAGAGGCTGAGGACTGAGATTCAAAGCCTGCCCAAGCAGGAAAGCCCATAAGATTCTTTATCTCCAATTAATCACCTGAAAACTAGAAGTAGAGCTGTGGCTCAAAGTGGCTAGCCTTGAGTGAAAAAAGCTCAGGGATAGGACCCAGGCCCTGAGTTCAAGCCCCACAACCAACCAAAAAAAGAAAAAGAAAAGAAAAGAAAAAGGAAACAATAAATGCTGACAAGGATGCTAGGGGAAAAGAATCCTCATATATTGTTGATAAGAAGAAAGCCAGTACACCTCCTATGAAAATCAGTATGGAGGATCCTCAAAAAGCTATAAATAGACCTAACTTATGACTTGCCATATCACTAGAGAGCATAGTGTGTGTGTGTGTGTGTGTGTGTGTGTGTGTAAAAGTTAATATATAAATATAATTACTTACATAGACCTATGTTTACTGTAGTACTGTTCAAAGGTACCCAACAACAGATAAATGGATACAGAAGACACGGGTACATATATACCATGAAATATAGCAGTCATAAAGAAAAATGAGAGGGGAGAGGAGAAACAGGAAGAGGAATGGAAGTCGAATACAGTCATAATACTCAATGTACTTATGTGAAAATGAAACTAGAAAACTGCACAAGATGTGTGGGAATGGGATAGATGGGAGAGGAAGAATGATGGAGAGGGACCTTTATCAAAGTACACTGTACACATAAACAGGCACATTAAATTGAAATCTTTTTTTTTTTTTTTTGTCAGTTGTGGGGCCTGAACTCTGGGCCTGGGCACTGTCCCTCAGCTCTTCAGCTCAAGGCTAGTGCTCTACCACTTGAGCCACAACACCACTTCTGGCTTTTTATGCTTATGTGGTGCTGAGGAATCAAACCCAGAGCCTCATGCATGCAAGGCAAGCACTCTACCACTGAGGCACTTTCCCAGCCCCTAAAATCCTTTTGTATAAGTACTTAACAATAAATTTTATTTATTTTTTGATCAGGTCATGGGCCTGAACTCTGGGCCTGGGTGCTGTCCCTCCCCTCTTCAGCTCAAGGCTAGTGCTCTACCACTTGAGCCACAGCGCCACTTTCGGCTTTTTTCTTTTTGCTTATGTGGTGCTGAGGAATCAAACCCAGGGCCTCATGCATGCAAGGCAAGCACTCTACCATTGAGCCACCTTCCCAGCCCAACAATAATTTTTAAAGAAGAAATTCAATCAAATGGTAAACTGAAAAAATAGTTAAATAAAATAAAATAAAAACAATTAGGTTTTTAGTTTGAAAAAGAAAATGCCATCTGCAGAAAAACAGATGGAATTGGAGAACATCATGCTGAGATAAGCCAATTCCAAAAAGCCAAATATTTTGTTTTCACTCATATGTGAAACCTGGAGGGTCTGGGAAGGTGGCTCAGTGGTAGAGCGCTTCCCTTGCAAGCATGAGGCCCTGGGTTCGATTCTTCAGCACCATATAAGCAAAAAGAATAAAGCCGGAAGTGGCACTGTGGCTCAAGTAGTAGAGCGCTAGCCTTGAGCTGAAGAGCTCAGGGACAGTGCTCAGGCCCAGAGTTCAAGCCCCACGACTGACCAAAAAAAAAAAAAAAAAAAAATGACAGGAGAGTGAAACAGGCTCTGTTAGGTGGTACCAGCAGGATAGAAGAAGGCTAACAGACTGGATGAAGATGAACACAATTCAAGTAATGAAAACAGAACAAGGAAGCCTATTGAAACTATTTTAAGAATTGGAGAGTGAGTGAAGTAAGGGAAAGTAGTAGAAAGGATCAATTTGATCAGGATATATTATATGAATGTATGGAAATGTCATAATGAACCCTTCCCCATCTTATACAATTAATGTATACTAATCAAAATGAAAGTCCCTGGTGTTCATATATACTTCCTGAGCTCATGGTCTATCACTCAAATAGCATTTGCCAAAATTTGCACCAATTTTGTCTCTAATGTTTCACTTCTGGAAGTGGCTCTAAGCCACCAGTATCTCATGACGCCTCATTGTCCACACCTGTAAAATAAAGCCAGAGTGGCTGGGAAGATTAAGTAACAATCAGAGCACTTCCTCAGAACTTACTTTCTAACAAGAATTGTTCTTCCTGTTTCACTGGATTCATTCAACCTTCACAACAACCCAACTAGGCAGATACTCAAGTAAGAAAATTGAAGGGCAAAGAGGTGACATAAAATTCCTAAGATTGCCCAGTCAAGAAATGAACAAGCAGAGGTAAGAACCAGAAAGCCGGGCTCCAGAGCCCACCTGCTACCCACCACAGTGCCTAGCCAGCCAGGAACTTACCTCCCGAAGCAGGCGTGCTTCCAGGAGTTCATGGTAGGCTTTGGCAGACTCCTCAAACCTGTCATGTTTCTGCAGATCCAGGGCCTTATGGTATAAGGCAAAAGCCTCTGCTTCCTGCAAACCAAGATAGATGTTTTCATATAGTCAAAAGTTTATCCATTTTAAACCAATTATGCAATACTCATTGACACATTAACTGTCAGCTGTACACTCTATAGTGGAATTAACCCCAGTTTCCCCAGAGATCATCATTAGAAGAGCCCTTTATGAGCCCCCAAGCAGACACCAGCAATGCAGGCAGCAATGAGTCTAGGCAACAGCATAGACAATATAGAGAGCCAAAGCAGAGAGTCAGAGCATCCAAGGTAGGAACCCAGTAGCCCTTTCTAGGTGAAAGCAAAAGAGTGGTCACATAGGCCAGAGTAACCAAGACAATCAAAAGGAGTATATATGGCATTATAAGAAGTCAAGTTTTGGGCTTTGCCCACGGTTTCTCAGATGTAGCTTCTTGAATCCTTGGAATTTCCTGAGTGATAGGGTGAAACAAGTGTTTCCTGTTGAGTTTATGTTAACGTGATGACATGTAACTGAAGCCCTTAGATAGCTTGTTGATAGGCCTAGTGGCAATGAGTAGAGGGCTTAAACTCACTTGCACACCATCATTGCCTCCAGGGAGGAAAGGGGAGCTGAAATCGTGTTCACCATTGTTGATGTAATCCATTACACCGATGTAATAGAACTTCCATTTAAAAAAAAAAAAACTAAGAGGTGGATCTGGAGTACTTCTGAGTTGGTGCTGGGAGGGTGGTACACCCAGAGAGGACATGCAAACTCTGTACTCACCATACCTTGCCCTATGCATTCCTTCTACTTGGTTGTTCTTGAATTGTATCCTTTCTAATAAGCTGGTAAGTGAATCATACTAGAAAATTATAAAACCTAAAATAGGAGTTAAGAATTTTTTTTATTTTAAAGCCAAGCCAGACAGAATTGTGGATATCCTGGTACTTAATACCTGCAGTTGGCACCTGAAGTGAGGGAAGTCTACAGGGCTGAGTCGTTAACTTGTAGAGTTGCACATTAACTCTGGGTGATCAGTATCAGAACTAACTGAACTGCAGGACACACTACTTGGTGTCTGGGGAGCTGGAAATTCTGTTGGGGTGGAAGAAAAACACTCCACACATCTGAATGCCAGAAGTTCTGTGAGTAAACCAATTCAATGTGGTTTCTGTCTTTTCTTTTCTTTTCTCTCTCCCTCCCTTTTTCCCTCCTTTCTGAACCCCCCCCCCCCCCCCCCCCCGCCAGTCCCGGGGCTTGAATTCAGGGCCTGGGTACTATCCCTGAGCCTCTCTGTGCTCAAGGCTAGCACTCTACCACTTGAGCCACAGTACCATTTCCAGCTTTTTCTGAGTAGTTTATTGGAGATAAAGAGTTTCATGGACTTTCCTGCCCTTGGCTGGCTTCAAACCTGGACCCTCAGACCTCAGCCTCCTGAGTAACTAAGATTACAGGCGTGAGCCACCAGCTCCTGGCTCCTCCTTGCTTCTCTATCTCTTGTTTTCTCTGTCTTTCCCTCTCCCTCCCTGGTGGAAATTGAACTCAAGGCCTCATACATCTAACTACTACTAAGCCTTCCCATGCCCTCCTCTGCTTTCTTTTTCTTTTTTTAATTTGTTGTCGATGTCTAGAGAGGTTACAGTTACATAAAGGCACATAAAGTCAGATAAAGAGTACGTTTCTTCTTGGACATTTCTTTTCTTCATGTACTCCCTCCTCTGCTTTCTACCAGACACTCTGCCTTAGCCTAATCATTCCCTGGAGAGAATGACAACTTCCTCCAACAACCCCACTATACCACACTGACATCCCTATAGACCAAAGATAGCTGATTAAAACACTTCTGAAAGAGCTCTGAAATTGTCCTAATTTCACCCATAAGAGAGGGCAGGGGACGTATATTTATTCCAGGGAAATAAAAGATAGGAACAAACCCTTGTTATGCTGTAATATGGCATGGGTGGAAAAATGAACAGATAAGTGGGTGGTAGGAGAAAGGAGTGAGGAAGAAAAGGGAAGAGAGGGGAGGGGAAAAAGAGGAAAAGAAAGGAAGCTGGCTGAAATGGAAGAGTTATTAAGCAACGTGGTAGAGAAAAATAACCAAGATCCTAGAAAGGCAAAGTTGAACTTGGCTCCTTCACTTATCTGGAGCCAGATTCCAGGCAAGATGTGCCTCTCAAGGGTCTCATTACATTGCAAGTGAAGGCAATACTCTAGAGAAATTTAAAGCATGCCTATATAAACATTCTACTGCTTCCTCCGTTTGCAAACCCCTGAAGCCTGCACAAAGAGTGGAAAGGTGGCCTCAGCTGGAGAAGCAGTCCCTGGAACTAACAGGACTTCATATTCACTCACAGAATATTAACTGTCTCCTACATGACACAGTTTTAACATGAGATGGAGAACTAGCCATCTTTCAAAATGGAATTTCCCCCTCAAGCACCATTAAAGAGATGTTACATACCTGAGCCTCCTTTGTCTGGGTTTTATGACTTTTAAAGCTTCCTTCATGATCATCCTCAACCGTAGAACTGGCATTTAAGGCTGCAATTCGAATCTAGAAATAGAGTTTAGAGGAAAAAGAAGTGCTGTTTTCACAGAAATACAATTACATTCCAGCATATAATCCATTCTACCTTGAAAACGACAAGGGGTCAAGATGTGATGGCATATGCCTGTAAAGCAGCAATAAGGAGGCTGAGGCAGGAGGATTGTGAGTTCAGGCCAGCCTGTGCTATATAACAAGACTATCTCAAAACAAAACAAAACAAAACAAAAAAAGCTTTAAAGGAAATGACCCACATGTGATCATCTCTGGGGGAAAAAAAAAATCAAGGAATAGGACATGCCTGAGAAACTATGCTAATCTGTATGAGCAGCACATCCCAGGCACTATCCACCATATATGGGCAGAGGCTGGGGACACCCCAGCAAGAGCCCAACACAGTAGAAGAAAACAATTCTAGAAAAACAATTCCAAAAGAATATGTTAAGTTTGTGCTCTCCCAACAACTGTGGTAAGATTCACAAGCAAAATCAACAGCCAATCATTCAAACCTATCCTAAGAGAGTATGTGCTGTACAATGAGAGCTTTCAGTGTCCACCAGAAAATACCCCTCACATCTAAAGGCAAAATATCAAAACACCACTGGTGCCAGCACCATAGGTAGGCATCTGTCCTTACCATATTCAGGGATTCAGCACTACAACGGAGGATCACTTCCCATCACTGGGAAAGACTGTGCCAGTCCACAAATCTAGGGAAGGAACAAGACAGACTGAGAAAGGGCTCAGAACAAACAGGAATACCACAGTGCTAGCGAACATCTGTTTTAGAAATACAATAGAAAAAAGAAAAACACAATTGGACTCAGGTTGGCCAGTTTGAAGGCTGCAAAAAAGACAGAATTGACAAGAATGCAGAGATATTGGAATTTCACAAGTTGCTACTGGGAATGTAAAATGGTGTGAAGCTGCAGAAGTCTGGCATGCCCTCAAAATGCTAGTGAGAATTAGCATGAAAGGTAGAAGCTCCACTCTGTGTACCTAACCAAGGAAAATGAAAACATACCCACATTACTCAAAATGTTCATGGTAACATTATTTATGACAGGTTAAGAGGTGAAAACACCTCTTAAATGTCCATAAGCTGAAGAATAGACAAATAAAATGTTGTGTATACACACAAGGGAATATTATAAAATACTGTATGTATACCTAAGGCATTATTCAGCCATAAAAGAAAAAGTCTGATAAATACTATGACATGGAGGAACCACTAAAATACTAAGCTAAATAAAACCATACACACAGAAATGGTGAGACAAAAGATAAACAAATTCAGCAATGGTACTCTCTGGACACTATGTTGAAAATGAACCATACAACTTATGGGGCATGAGGGAAAAACTGGGAGAGAGCAAAGGAAGGGGTAACATTTTCCAAAAAGAAATATAGTCTTTACCTGACTTATGTAACTATAACCCTTCTGTAGATCAGTTTATAATAACAATTTTTTTAATTTAAATGCCACACACACAAAAAACCATATTACCTGATTCCAAATATATGACAAAGCAGATTAGTAAGCCGGGGAATGCTATGGTTTGAATAACAGTGTTACAAAGTAATGAGACCTCTAACAGGTGATTAGGTCATTAGGAGAAATTAACACCTTTCTAGTAGGAGTGAGAATTAAGTGCTCTGCTACTGAATTACTTTATAGTGTGCTATTCAAAACAGGACTGGCTCTCCCACTTTGTCTCTTTGGTACAGATCTGCTTGCCATTCCACTTTTCACCATGACTTGAAAGTAGCAAAATACCCTTATTAGACATAGCCAACCTATCTTGAACAATTTCCAGAACTATCAGAGAAAATAAATCATTATCCTTTAAAAATTATTGTCGGTGGCTCACACTTGTAATCCTAGCTACTCAGAAGGCTGAGATCTGAGGATCATGGTTCAAAGCCAGCCCAAGTAAGAAAGTCCATGAGATTCTTATCTCCAATAAACTACTCCAAGAAAGCTAGAAGTGGTGCTGTGACTCAAATGGTAAGTGGTGCTGTGGCTCAAATGGTAGAGCACTAGCCTTGAGCAAAAAGGTCAGAGATGGCACCCAGGCCCTGAGTTCAAGCCCCAGGACCAGCACAAAAACAAAAACTAGAACAAAAACCTGTTTCAAGAATTCTGTTATAACAAAGAAAACAACTAAGACTAAGTGACTATTAATGGGCCTAGGGTTTCTTTAGGGGGTGATAAAAATGTTTTAAAATTGATTTGTGGTTACGCAATTTTGTTAATAAATTAAAACATTAAATAGGGAATTATACACATGTGACTTACAGCTCAATAAAGCTTTTTTTAAAAAAGAAAAAGAAAAAAAAAGGGACCCAGAATGTGGCTTAGTGGTAGAGTGTTTGCTTAATATGCATGAAGCCCTGGGTTTGATTCTTCAGTACCACATACACAGAAACACAGAAAAAAAACAGAAGTGGTGCTAGGGCTCAAATGGTATAGTGCTAGCCTTGAGCAAAAGAAGCTCTGAGACAGTTCCTAGGCTCTGACTGGTACCAAAAAAAGATGACTGCAGTTCAAATGCAGCAGTGATAGGAAGGAGATACACACTTGACATGCAGTCAAGGAAAGAAAAGGGCACTCCCAATTAAATCCGCAAGGGCAAGAGATGAACTCATAAGAAGTTCCATCTTGGAGGCCAGGGGTCTCTCAGGAAGCTGAGATCTGGAAGATGGCAATTCAAATGGCCTGGTAGGAAAAAAAAAAACAACTCTCTAACTAACCAACAAATAATCTGGGCTGGAATCATAACTCAAATGGTAGAGTGCTAGCTGTATGCAAAAAAGCCACACCAGAGAGTGAGACCCAAGTTCAAGTCCATTATTGACACGCACGCGCACACACATACACACAAAGTGTAATGGTGGCTACCCGAGGCTGGTTGTAAGGGTCAACAGAATTAATGTTTAATGAGGATAGAGGTTCAATCATCCCAAATGAAAACAGTCCTGGAGATAGACTATGGGGATGGCTGCAAACAATGTCAACATACGCCACTGAATTGTACTCTGAAAAATGCTTAAAATGCAAATATTATTGTATGTTTTATTACAGTGTTAAAAAAACAAAACTAATTGAGGAATGTAGGTCAATGGAAGAGCACTGCCCTGGCATGTGCCAGGTTCTGGGTTTGGTTTTTGGTATCACATAAGAAAAACAAACCAAGGGCAGAATTTGGCTTGGTGGTAGAGTTGCTTGCCTAGCATGCATGAAGCCCTGGGTTTGATTTCTCACATAAACAGAAAAAGCCAGAAGTGGTGCTGTGGTTCAAGTGGTAGAACACTAACTAGATTTGAGCAGAGAGGCTCAGGGACAGAGCCCAGGCCCTGAGTTCAAGCCCCAGGACTGGGGGGTGGGAGGGAATCAAGCTGGGAAGCCAGTAGCTCAAGCCTGTAATCCTAGCTACTCAGGAGGCTTAGATTTGAGGATATGGTTCAAAGCCAACCCAGGCAGGAAAGTCCATGAGATTCTTATCTCCAATTAACCACCAGAAAACCAGAAGTGGTGCTGTGGCTCAAGTGGTAGAGTGCTTGCCTTGAGCTGAAGAGCTTAGGGACAGCACCCAGGCCCAGAGTTCAAGCCCCATCACTGACCAAAAAAAAAAAAAAAAGAGAGAAGGAGGAGGAGGAGGAGGTGGTGGAAAGAAAAAGAAAAGAAATCAATAGAATAAAAGTTCCCAATAGAAGATGAACATATTTCAAAGTATAAGCCCGCAGCTCAGGGTGCATATCAGCAGCACAAGCCTCCCTGTGTCTCTCAACAGCCAGAGCCCCAGCAGCCAAGGATAGAACCCCAGCTAGAAATCATAAAAGATGAGGATGCTGCTCAGGCCACCTTTTCCACCAGCTGAATCCCAGAAAACCCAAATCACCTCTCCAACCACTGCCCTCACCAATGAATGGGCCCTCAATAGTTACTCATTGACTAACATTTTTCCCCCACCATTTATTAACAAGGTTGACTGTTCTACTTAGGCCTGAAATTGAAAGAGCACTGGATTTAAACTGAAGATTTCTGACCATGACTGGGTTCTGTCTTTGATCCTTTAGCAGCCTTGGTGTCCTTGTGTATAAAATGAGACAACATGGTATGGCCTGAGTAGACTGGGAGCTCCTTGCCCAGAATTGGGCAGACGCAGTCAAGACTCCCCAAGTCACACCAACACTCTGCAGCTCCTCAGAAGCTCTCAATAACTTTTAGCTGAATGAAGCCAGTCAACTAGCCTTGCTTCTGCTCCCCTGCCACTCTTCAGAGGCAAGGGAGAAGTCAGAGATTGACAAATCTAGTCAATGTCTGTTTGGCAGGTACAGTTCCAGATCTCAGCAAGTCTACTAAGATGCCAACTGCATCTTTATGGTGAAAAATAAGACAAAGGCCCAGAGATAGTTGAGGAATCAGATCTCTGAGGTAGTAAGTAGCTGGGTGTGTGTATATAAGTGACAGAACACCAATAAAGCCATCATGCAAGGAGCAAATCTTCTCTTTCAAGAAAAAAGCTCATATGCTTCCTACCTCCACACACAACTAGCAAATTACACTAAGCCTGTGCTTTAACTTAAGTTGTCTTTGTGACTCCAGGACCATAAGAGATACAGTTTTAATTTCAAGAGTTGACAGGCGATAACCACTGAATGATCAGGCAATGATATAAATAAAAACCACAACGAGGGGCTGGGAAGGTAGCTCAGTGGTAGAGTGCTTGCCTTGCATGCATAAGGCCCTGGGTTCGATTCCTCAGCACCACATAATCAGAAAAAGCCAGAAGTGGCACTGTGGCTCAAGTGGTAGAGTGCTAGCCTTGAGCTGAAGAGCTGAGAAACAGTGCCCAGGCCCAGAGTTCATGCCCATGACCGACCAAAAAAAAAAAAGCATGTAAAGCTGGGTGCCAGTGGCTCATACCTATAATCCTAGCTACTCAGGAAGCTCAGATCTGAGTTCACAGTTCAAAGCCAGCCCTGGCAGGAAAATCTTATCTTCAGTTAACCAACAGAAAACCAGAAGTAGAACTGTGGCTCAAAGTGGTAGAGCACTAGCCTTGAGCTGAAGAGCTTGGGGACAGTACCCAGCCCCCGCGTTTAAGGCCCACAACCAAAAAAACAAACAAACAAACAAAAAACTCATGATGAGATATCATGTCACCCTTACTAGGGTGGCTATTATCAAAAACAAACAAAACAAGAAGTGTGCAGTAGCTTGAGCATATAATTGAGAAGCAAAGATCAGAAGATTGCAGTTTGAGGCCAGCCTCAACATAAAAATTATCCAAACAAAACATACTCTTATCTCTAATTAACCAGAAAAAAATTCCACAAGTGGAAGTGTGGCTAAAGTGGTAGCCAGCCATGATAGGGGGAAAAAAAAATCAAGGTAGCAAAGCCCTGAGTTCAAACTGCAAACAACAACTATAAACTAGAATGTGAGGGAACCCAAAATGAAATAGTAGCACTAACAATAAACTTAGCGTTATTACAACTAACGTTGAGCACTGGGGCAATGCTCAAAAGAGAAAGAACTGGCCTAGCAAGTACATGATTCTGAGTTCAAACCTTGTACTACCCCCTGCCCCTACCCCCAAAAAAAGAAGGGCGCAAGGAAGAACCAACCTAAATAACTGGAAAACAGTATCTTGACTGAATAAAGACAAAAAGAACTGTATGGTTCCATGATTAAGGCTGTAAAAAAGAAAAAAGAAAAAGAAATGAGTCTGGAACCCTTTACATTGCTATAAAGAGTTCAAAAAAGTGATGAAGAGCCAGGCACCGGTGGCTCCTGCTTATAATCCTAGCTATGCAAAAGGTTGAGATCTGGGCAGGAAAGTCCATGAGACTCCTATCTCCAATTAAGTACCAAAAAGCTGGAAGTGAAGCTGTAACTCAAGTGAGAGTACCAGCCATCAGTGGAAAAGCTCAGGGACAGAGCCCAGGCCCTGAGTTCAAGTCGCACTACTGAAAAAGAAAAAAAGTGATGGTAGTCCACTGATAGGAAACAGAAATAAACCAAATAACATTCTAAATAGACAATGGAGAAGCAGTAAGCAACAAAATAATAATAGTAATGGATTTTAATGCAAAGAATGAAACGAATATCCATGATCCATGCTGATACAAATAAGTAATCAAATCAACAAATGAGAGAATGCACCTTAGTAGATTTTCAATCAATAAATGTAGAAGGAAAGAGAGAATGAATAGCAAATTTTTCTGAGGCAAATATCAAAAGATTCACAAATGTATGGTAAGGTCAGTGGGCTTGAATTTGTAGAAAATCAGAATATGCATCCTCTCTAAGTACTTCCTCCAAGCTACATGTTAACTAAAAAGGGTATAACAGTAACTTTTTAGTGTAGAAACCTGGCAGGCATCAACCAAAGCAAGCTATGAAAGTAAACACTACATATAAAATGACATATCAACATCATGGGCTCCCTCATGGAATATACCGAGGGCACAAAAGTAAATGTCTGCAATATTCTGGCCAAAAATGCATAACGTCATCCAATCACTGGACAGACCCCAATGGGAGAAAATTAACTGATCAATTCCAGCATCCCAAGATAAATACAATCACTAATCTGTATTCACCAGTAAATAAACAAAAATAAAAATACAGATCATTATTCTTTAAATATATTAAGGCTAGCGAAGACAAGAAAAGACAGAGTAACTATTATGGACTACAGTAAACCAAAGAAAAACAGCTAAATGTAACACAAAATCTTGGTCATGATCCTGGAATGAAAATAGAAGCCTAAGCCAGTGGCTCACACCTGTAATCCTAGCTACTCGAGAGCCTGAGATCTGAGGATTGAGGTTCAATGCCAACCTGGGCAGGGAACTCCCTGAGACTCTTATCTTCAATAAACTATTCAGGGCTGGGAAAGTGGCTCATGAGGCCCTGGGTTCGATTCCTCAGCACCACATAAACAGAAAAAAAAAAAGCCGGAAGTGGCGCTGTGGCTCAAGTGGTAGAGTGATAGCCTTGAGCTAAAGAGCTGAAGAGCTGAAGGACAGCATCCAGGCCCAGAGTTCAGGCCCACGACCGGACCCAAAAAATAAAAAATAAAATAAATAAATAAATAAAATAAACTATTCAGAAAAGCCGGAAGTGGTGTAGTGGCTCAAGTGGTAGAGCTCTAGCCTTGAGCAAAAGAAGCTCAAAGAGAGCTGGGAAGGTGGCTCAGTGGTAGAGAGCATGCCTTGCATGCATGAGGCCCTGGGTTCGATTCTCAGCACCACATAAGCAAAAAGAAAAAAGCCGGAAGTGGCACTGTGGCTCAAGTGGTAGACCACTAGCCTTGAGCTGAAAAGCTGAGGGACAGTGCCGAGGCCCAGAGTTCAGGCCCCACGACCAGACCCCCCCCCCCAAAAAAAGAAGAAGATCAAAGACAGCACCTAACACCAGAGTTCAAGCCCCAGGAATGACAAAAGAAAAAGAAAGAGAAAAGAGGAGATGGGAGGGGAGGGGAGAAGAGAGTAGGAGGAGGATGGGGGAGGAAGAAGAAGAGGAGAACAGAGAAGGGGGGAGGAGGGGGGAGGAGGAGGAGGAGGAAGAAAAATAGAAGCCTGGCAAAAAACATGGTAAAATCTGAATGATGTCTGTAGTGTAATTACATTGTAATACCAATATAGTTTCTTGCTCTTAATACATGGACTATAATTATGTAAGATATAAACACCAGGAAAAACAGGGTACAGGACATAGGAAATTCTACTTAATGTTGCGGTTTTTCCTCTATGCCTAAAATTCCTTTAAAATTTTAAAAACAACAAATAGCCATTTAAGATTATGCATTGATCATCACATGTATAAGCAATTCAAGGATGGTAACCATGAATTTACTGTTCATCATAAACCCCAGAAGGAGACAAAAACCAGCTACAGAAGAAAGATAAAAGTACAGGTTGGAACCAGACACTGGTGGATTAAGCCTGTAATCCTATCAAGCCAGGAAGTATAGCTGTGGGTCAGTAGTAGAGTGCTAGCTTTGGGCAAAAAAGTTCAGGGACAGTGCCCAGGCCCTGAGTTCAAGCCCTAGGACTGGAACAAAAGAGGAAGGACCAGCACAAAAGAGGAATGAGGAGAAGAGAAGGGGGGGGAGGGGGAAGAGAGGCCAACAGACAAGCATGAGGCCCTAAATTCAAGCCTTAGTTTGTATTTTTTTAAGTGCAAGTTGAACCAGAGATATTTCAGATTTCAGATTGAAATATTTGCATACACAAAATGATACATAAAATTTATTTATGCTTCCTATACACATATATATGCCTGAAGATAATTTTACAAAATGTGTTTAATACATGGCCCTTCCTATTCTAGAATAAAGACCTGCAGATCATTGAAAAAAAATGTGTTTAATGATTGTATACAGGAACGTATGTATGTTGCAACATATGTATGCAACGTTCCAATTTCGATATTCATAGAATAAAAATGTTAGTAGAATACTACCACCCTCTTATCTACTGTCTTTGTTGTAGTCACAGTGAAATACCGGGTTGTAGTCACAATACCTCCCTACTAAAAATATTGTTGCATTTAAAACACATGAAATACCATGAATTATATTTGCAAAAGACTTGCTGATCCCTAAACAAGATACCATTCTAAGGATATTCTATGTCTAACCACAGTAATAAATCACATAGAAGGAAGGAAAGTTAGCCACATGGGACTCCTACCGTCCCACACTAATGACCTGTAATAACAACCCAGGCCATGAATTGTTAAACGGTCCCCAAATAAATGTGCAGATACCTGGGAACTGTCAGGTGAGTCTAACCAGGGGCCTGCCTCCTCCTGGGAGCCAGAAGGGCAGAATGGTCTAGATTCTCACTTGGATTGGGGTTGAGCCATTGGGTGCCTCTTTAGTAAATCTTTTAACTTTGTCTCAGCCTCACTCTGAACACCCTGTAAACGACACTAACATCAACACTCACCTCGAAAGGCTTCTGTGAAGGTGAGTGAAAGGACGAAAGAGAGAAAGAGGGTTCTGCACGTCGCAGACGTGAAACCATCAGTAACTAAAGCCGGTGTCATCAGGAACACAATCTCCGCCGTGCTCAGACACCTCTGGGTGCGGGCGGGAGCAGAAAGGAGGCCAGCCGCGCGAGTAGAAGGCCCCGCCTAGGCTCGCGGGCCCCCTGATTCTTCTGGGGCTCAGGGGGTGCCCGAGAAGCCCCCAGCTCACTCTCCACGTGACCTGCGGCTATTCTAGCCCGCGCCCCACGTCACATCCCAGCCGCGCCAGGACCCCGGGGCCACCCCCACACCTACCGCAAGAGAACTCTCCCGGCGTCTCCACGGCAACGGCCCCTCCGTCCGGACCTCCGGGCTGACCAACTGCGCGCCTGACAACAAAGAGCGTTTCCATTGGTTCCGGCGCCGGCCCGGCCAACCAATCAGTACAGATAAACCCACAATAAGCGCGTCCCGCAGGTTCACACGGGTCCTGCAGGCGGCGTCTTCCAAAACGGCGGCCTGATGCTTGTTGGTTCCGGGTCTTGATCTTGCACTTCGCTCCGAGATCTTTTCTGGGTCGGACACGGAGCCTGGTTCTCAGCTATATGAGGAGGGGTTGTTGTCTTTTTTTTTTTTTTTTGGTAGGTCGTGGGGCTTGAACTCTGGGCCTGGGCGCTGTCCCTCAGCTCTTCAGCTCAAGGCTAGCGCTCTACCACTTGAGCCACAGCACCACTTCCGGTTTTCTTGTGGTTTATTGGAGATAGGAGTCTCATGGACTTTGTTGCCCAGGCTGTCTTTGAACCGTGATCCTCAGATCTCAGCCTCCTGAGTAGCTAGGATTACTGGCGTGCACCACTGGCGCCCGGCTGGGGTTGTTACCCTGTTAACGACCTGGGACTGGTGCTTCTGGTGCTGGGTGCCCGGAGGGAACCTGAGAAACAGGACAGAAGAGCGCGTCCTCGTCCTCGATGTAACTGTCTATATATCTAGAAATATATGAGATACTGTATCTCTATACTTATATCTCACTACACATTTAGAGATATCGCTATACACGCACTCACATATATATTATATACCTATATATTATGTATATATGTGTGCGTGTGTTTTTCTAGGAAAGTTGAAGCCCAAAAGGCACAGATGTATTGAAAGAATTGAAACAAAGAGGAGAAAAGCAGTGAATGAAGGAGTGGAAGCGTAGTGTCAGAAATTACACCGAGGGCTGGGAAGGTAGCTCAGTGGTAGAGTGCTTGCCTTGCATGCATGAGGCCATGGGTTCGATTCCTCAGCACCACATAAGCAGAAAAAGCGGGAAGTGGCGCTGTGGCTCAAGTGGTAGAGGGCTAGCCTTGTGCTGAAGAGCTGAGGGACAGCGCCCAGGCCCCACAACCGGACCCCCCCCCAAAAAAAAAAGAAAGAAAGAAATTACACCGAAAGAGGTTCCTGAGTTTTCACTTTTTTGGGGGGGGGGGAGGGTTTGTCGGTTGTGGGCCTGAACTCTGGGCCTGGGCACTGTCCCTCAGCTCTTCAGCTCAAGGTTAGCCCTCTACCACTTGAGCCATAGCGCCACTTCCGGTTTTTTCTGCTTATGTGGTGCTGAAGAATCGAACCCAGGGCCTCATGCATGCAAGGCAAGCACTCTACCACTGAGCCACCTTCCCAGCCCTGCACTCTTTTCTGAAGAAGGTTTCTGACCAGGTCTCTATATACAAAAGAAAATAGTAAAGCATTTTAGGGAAGGCTCTCACATTGGTCATAGAGATATTTCAGTAAGAATGAATGTTGTGGCTCTTTTTTTGCCTTACTTAAAGACAGTAAACACACACACACACACTGTATTTTTTTTTGCCAGTCCTGGGACTTGAACCCAGGGCCTGGACATTGCCCCTGCACTTCTTTTGCTCAAGGCTAGCACTCTACCTACCACTTGAGCCACAGTGCCACTTCCAGCTTTTTCTGTGTATGTTTTACTAAGAAATGGAACTCAGGGTTTCATGCATGCTAGGCTAGCACTCTACCACTAAGCCACATTCCCAGCCTATATGTGTGTGTGTGTGTGTGTGTGTGTGTGTGTGTGTGTGTGTGTGTGTGTGTGTGTGTATAATAACTGAAAATATGCTGAATAACTCACAGATCCAGTTCAATACCAAAAAAAAAAAAAAAGCTTTGTTGATGTGCAAGGAGATTCAACCTTGACTTTGAGAAAAAGTATGGGCTGCTAAGGAGAAGGGCAGGGGAGGACTTGAACCCAGTTGCCTGACTTATGTTGGCTTTTCCCTTACTCAAAGCTGATGCAATACCACTTACAGCTTCTTGCTGGTTAATTGGAATGAGTTCTCACAGACTTTCCTGTCCAGGCCAGCTTCAAATCATGATCCTCAGATCTCAGCCTCCTGAGCAACCAGGATTACAAACATGAGCCACTGGCACCCAGCAGAAACAGATGATTTTAAAAGTTCATGAATAATATACATCTTGGATCTAGCTCCCAAAATGGAATTATATTTTGAAAGATGTTTTGGAATGAAACCTGAGGTTAAAGTTGGAAAGGGTAGTCACTGGAATCTGTGTGGCAAGGGTTCAAAGGCAAGAAACAATGTAGATCATGCCCAGGCATGAATTTCCAGGAGAAAGGTTCATGAACACCATGAAGTGACAAAATGTGGATCTGCTGGCAGATATCACTCTCACTTCTGGGGGACTGGTAGATTTAATGTGGAAAGACTTACGCTGAGAATTAGGCCTCAATCCCACCCTCAGGCAAAGCAACCATTCATTCATATTCAATCTGAAACCATTCCTTACAGGAAAACAAGACACCTATGAAACTTTTTTTTTTTGTCAGTCGTGGGGATTGAACTCTGGGCCTAGGTGCTGTCCCTGAGCTCTTCAGTTCAAGGAGAATGCTCTACCATTTGAGCCACAGCACCACTTCAGGTTTTCTGGTGATTGATTGGAGATAAGAGTCTCAAGAAGGGCTGGGAAGGTGGCCCCAGTAGTAGAGCACTTGCCTTACATGCATGAGGCCCTGGGTTCGATTCCTCAGCACCACATATGCAAAAAGAAAAAAGCCGGAAGTGGTGCTGTGGTTCAAGTGGTAGAGCACTAGCCTTGAGCTGAAGAGCTGAGGGACAGTGCCCAGGCCCAGAGTTCAGGCCCCACGACCAGACCCAAAAAAAAAAAAAAAAAAAAAGAGCCTCAAGAAAACTCCTGCCTGGACTGGCTTTGAACCTTGGTCCTTAGATCTCAGCCTCCTCAGATCTCAGCCTCCAAAAGAGCTAGGATTACAGGCATGAGACACTGGTGCCCGGCCTATAAAATATGTTGACAGAAGGAATTGGGTGCCAACACGGGAAGAAACTCTAAATTCTAAAGCAGTTTTTTTCTTTTTTTTTTTGATGGTACTAGATTTGAACTGACAGCCTTTTCCATTTGAGTCAAGGCCCTCAGCCCTTTTTTTTTCAGTCTGGTTGTGGGCCTGAACTCTGGGCCTGGGCGCTGTTCCTCAGCTCTTCAGCTCAAGGCTAGCACTCTACCGCATGAGCCACAGCTCCACTCCTGGCTTTTTCTGCTTATGTGGTGCTGAGGAATTGGACCCAGGGCCTCATGCATGTGAGGCAAGCGCTCTACCACTGAGCCACCTTCCCAGACGCCTCAGCCCTTTTACCTTAGCTATTTTTCCACATAGGTTTTGTTTTGTTTTTGCCTAGGGCCAACCGTGGACTAGGAACCTCTTACCTAAGGTTCCCAAGTAGCTAAGACCAAACACATCTTATTGATTCAGATGTGGAGAATCTCACAACATTTTGCCTAGTCTAGCCTCACACAATGATCCTCTGGACCTCTGCCACCCAAACAACTGAGATTACAGGCAGGAGCTACACACTTGGCCAGCCAGAGTCTGGTTTTAAATGAGTGGCCCTAAAGCAGTGGTACAAGCATAATCCACTGGAACTAATTTTATTTATGGCATTGACTATACAGAACAAAAAATGTCAACTTAATATTTCTCTGGTGCACTAAAGACAAGGATGATCAAATGTTTAACTATGTAGGGGGAAACAGCTCCCACCAGTGTCTAATAGTCACAAGCTATATACTCTGTGTGAACACCTGGAAAACTCAAATTTCCTTTGGGTTCCCCCTACTCCATCTGAAAACACTTTGAAATTGAGGAGTGATATAAGTAAATATGCTCAAGAACAGTATTTATTCAGTTTCTAGTGGCAGATATTGCATTCACAGGCTTGGAATAGTGGGACATGATTTTCAGAGAGTACAGCTCAAGAGAATTCTCAGCAAGAATCGGGGACAGGGGGGTAGGGGGGCTACCGTGCACACACGTGTGACAGTTCTGGGGCTTAAATTCAGGGCCTGGGCACTATTCCTGAACTACTTTTACTTAAGGCTAGCACTCTGACACTTGAGCCACAGCTCTACTTCCTGTTTTTTGGTAGTTAATTGAAGGTAAAAGTCTCAGATTTTCCTGCCCGGGTTGGCTTCAAACAATGATCCTCAGATCTCAGCCTCCTAAGTAGCTAGAATTACAGACATGAGCCTCTGGCAACAGTCACTTTTTAAAATGACCAAGGAAAGTCTCTGAAGTCAAGCCAGCTTTGTTACTCTGCCTGGTACAGCAATCTAAAGAGAATGAATGGCCCACCAGAAGCAGACTATAGGAACCTTTTCTTTCTTTTTTTTTTTTTTTAACTGAGATTCACTATTCTTTATTTAGTTATACAGATCCATATTCTTCCACCAATTTGTCATTTTCAAAAACATTCTACAATACGTGGTATTTTAATATGAGCTTTGCTTTTCAACAAATTTGGTATGGCCCTTTTCCATGTCAATGACTTATTTTCCTTTACGCTAATTATAGTTTCAGTAATATTCAATAAAATATGGTAGGGTAAGCTGGGCACCAGTGGCTCACACCTGTAATCCTAGCTACTCAGGAGGCTGAGATCTGAGGTTTGCGGTTCAAAGCCAGCAAGAGCAGGAAAGGCCGTGAGACTCTTACCTCCAATAAACCACTCAGAAAACTGGAAGTGGCACTGTGGCTCAAGTGGTAGAGCACTTGCCTTGAGCTGAAGAACTGAGGGATAGCACCCAGGCCCAGAGTTCAAGCCTCATGGCTGACAAAAAGAAAAAGAAAAAATTATATTTATGAGTAATAATTTTTACTCAGTGTTTGCTATCATAAAAGATTATAGGAACCTTGAGTTGAAAAGCTAAGGGACAGCACTCAGGCCCTGAGTTCAAGCCTCAGTACTGGTGTGAGCATGCATGTGCCTGTGCACACATGCATACGCACACACACATCATATATGAAAGATGAAGTCCTCTTGATTTATTTGGCATAAGGAAGGAGAATTGTGGGATCACCAACATTTCTACAGGAGGATGTACCCAAAGCTGATATCTACCAAGCCCTGACTCTTCCAGGAGTCTAATAGGATGGGCAGCCAGTTCACAGATACCTTGGATCCTTTGTACCAATCACAAAAAGGTAACAACTGTTCCAACCTTGCCAATTTGCCAGGGTTCCAACTGATCAAAAAAAAAAAAACAAAAACTGTATGGGCTGGGAATGTGGCTTAGTGGTAGAGTGCTTGCCTAGCATGCATGAAGTTCTGGGTTGGATTCCTCAGTACCACATACACACAAAAATTGCTGGAAGTGGTGCTGTGGCCCAAGTGGTAGAGTGCTAGCCTTGAGCAAAAGGAGCTCAAGTTCAGTGCCCAGGACCAGAATTCAAACAGCAGGACTGGAAAAAAAAAAACACCTGTATAAATATCTTTGAAGAACAGAGAAAAAAATGTCAGCTCCTTGGCTAACTCCTAATCTTGCAAGACATCTACCAGGCATTACTACTGTGATCTCTTAGACCAGCCTACATTAGCCCATGAGGCATTTTGATGCTCTTATCATCCCAGCTAATGTTCTTCCACTGGCCCAGACTAAACAGACAGACAAGCAGGTGCTAGATTATGGCTATACATGGGCATGACCTACCCAGGGCAGACATACACAATGGCCTCAGTGAGTATTCTGTGTGCTCAATTGTATTGTACGAGTCAATGGACTCAAGGTGACAGTGTTACCTCTTTCTGTCTGAAGGCTTCCTGGGGAACATGCCCTGAACATCAGCCACTCTGGTTCTTTCCAAGTCTGGCTTAGGCAAGTAACAAAATGACTCTTACTAAAGTCTATGGAATGAATGAAGGTGCACCTTCCAGAGATGGCAAGAAGTTGCTATGGAAGAGCACAGGGATTGGTGGTCTGGCTGAGGATAGGGACTGGTAGGGATGACAGTGCCACACCACCTCCTGGGAGTCTGTATGAGAGATCGTGTTAGACAAAGAGCTTCAAGGAAGTATGCCTGCAGGAAGGGGGTGTTGGTTCAAGGCTTCACATACACTTGGCTGCACCTTTATAGCCTTTACCTTTATTCTTACTATATTCTTCTTGGCTGTACATTCGTTGCCTTTATTCTTGTTTTGGTTATTTTTCTATTGATCCGCGAACAGAGCATGTTGTTTCTTCCCAGTCCAATAGAGACGGCTTCTCTGAATAATAAAGACTAGGACCAAAGATTAAATGTGGGCAATGCCCCAATCAATCCATCATCTGATGTGACGCTGCCTCCAGAAACTCCTACAACTTCACAAGCAGTTTTGCAACTCACACATAGTAAATATAGAAACTTAAAATTTCCAGATATGTTACAACAGGCAAAATTAATGAATTAAACTAAGCTAGAAGGAGCTATCCCAGAAGCTCAGAGAGTTCTAGAAAAAGGGACCCCTGATAATAAAAGGAAAAGAAAGATTCCCCCAACAGTTATGACTAAGTTTAGTCCAGCTTATGTTATAGGGAATACATGGTGTTTTCCCACAAAATATAAAGTTAGTGACATCACATTTCCTGAGCAGACCGATGAACCATTGTCTTATACAGGAGTTTATAAAGATAAAAATAGATGGATTAATGTAAAAGAAAAAAGGGTATTTTGAAACTCATTAGATTTCATGCAAAGATTAGGTAGATCTAGACCATTATGGTATAAATGTCTTGTTTATGATCAAAACAACAATAAGATAGTTTAAAATAATAATTAGAAATTTATGTGAACAAATATTGGGATTAAAATTATAGAAAACGGAGAATGCCTGACTCAACCTAGAAGTGGTTTTTAGGATGGTTTCAAAGGGACTTGAAAATATATGGAAAAAATAAAAAGTACAATGTAAGTACAGCCCTGTCTTAGGTTTGTTAATTATTAAACATAAAAAGGCTGAATAGATGATGCATTGTATTAAACTATATGCTAGACTTGTTTTGCACCACATAGCTTAAACAGTTGGTGGAATAGTCATCAATTTTCATATAATCCATCAATGCTTTGCTTTTCTTAAAAATTGATTACATGCTTAAATAAACAAAGAATCTATGTCACAATCACACACTGTATAAAAATATTAATTCTCCTCAATAAAGATACACTCAGATGCAACTCTTTTGAGTCTGTGTCTGTTTGTCACTTCACCAACTCCTTGCCCACCTATCCCGAGATCCCTGCCCCGTCGGTCCCAGTGCTCCAGCCGAGCTGATCCATTGCATGACAGCTTTAATTTTCCTATCTGTAAAGTTGGTAGACTCTGATTTCCACTCCATGAAGATGTAAGTCTGGACGAGTGGAATGTGGAAGGACTTGTCAGGAGCAAATAGGATTATGAGTATAGAGTTCCTAGCACATGATAATCATTAGTACATTATTTACTGTTAGAATGCTCTCTCCCCAGTTTGGTACCTAAACACTTAACAGGAGCAGCCACTCTTACCTTTTTTGTGCCAATCAGGGCTCCATTCTAAAAGATTCTTTCAAATTCTAAGGCCCAGCTGGGTGTCAGTGCCTCATGCCATGTAATCTTAGCCACTCACAATATTGAGATCTGAGACTTCCTTTTTGAGGGTAGACCCAGAAGGAGAGTTCATGAGACTTTTATCTCCAATTAACCACCAAAAAGCCAAAGTAGAGCTGTGGTTCAGCTGGTAGAATACCAGTCTTGAGGAAAAATACTAAGGGACAACGTCCAGGCCTTGAGTTCAAACCACAGTACTGACACAAGTAATTAATAAAACAAGCCAAGTGCTATAGGAGACACAGACTCAGATGACCCTGCCTGAGGATTCATGTGCTGTGTGAGGTTTTTATGTGCTGGTGAATGAGGAGAAAGCTCCTCCATAGTCCTGGCAATGGTCAGGGCACCCAGCTGCAGCCTCTGGGGGAAAGGAGAAAACTTCCAAGTCTGGGCAACGACCTCGGGGGAAGGATTGCAGGATCTGCTCTTTGTGCCCCCTCCTAATGGTGCCATAAACATATAAACACATGAACCATCCCTCAACACTTCTCCCAGGTAAACATTTGTGCCTTGTATATCTCTTGTAACATTTTGGCCTCGAATATCCCCTGTATTCTTTTGGCCACATATATCTCCTGTAAACTTTTGGCCTTGTGAAACTGTCACATGGCTACCGACTAAGATTTACTTTCTTTGTGTGTATGCAGTATGTAAGTAGACAGTTCTCCTAATAAACCTTGTCTATACCTGTATGGTATAGTCCACTTTCTGCCTACTAGACATGGCATTCCCAGGTGTCACTGTGTGAACAGCAAACAAGTGCCAGTGGTTCATACCTGTAATCCTAGCTATTCAGGAGGCTGAAATTTAAGGATTACAGTTCAAGGCAGGCCCAGGCAGTAAAGTTCATGAGACTCTTTATCTCCAATTAATCACCAAGAAGCGGGAAGTGAAACTATAGTTAAAGGGGTAGAGCATTAGCCTTGAGCAAAAAAGCTTAGGGACAGTGTCCAGTCTCATGATTGGCAAAAAAATAAATAATAATAAAATTATTATTTTTTAAAAGTATACCTTTCATTCTTCACAGGCATAGGCTCAGAAGTATCTTCCTCTCTGGGAGGAAACTTAAACCCTGCCACAGAGTGCCAGGTTGGGGTTAAAGTCTACTTGTAGAGAAGGGAGGTCATTTAGACTGCCCCCCACCACCACATATATACTTTATTCAAAGAAGAGAATATAAACTAAACATATTTCATTTCCAGCTTGGGCTGGGGTCCCTTAATTGTATGGCATCCAGAACCTGGTATCCAAATATCTAGTTCAGTACTTTTCTCAGTACTGACCTTCCTTACTAACTTCACCTGGAACCAGATTGGCCACTGTTCCAGGGAACATACCAGGTTTCCTTCCAACCAGACTTAAAAATGTCTTGAAAATCAGACTTTCTTCTTCAGAGTAATAAAACCTTCCTACTTTTCCAGGTAAAGGACACAGGCCATCCCAATGACCCTTGCAAGGCCCCTGGGAAAGTGACTATTTTCCAGGAAATCACCAGTGGCTCATGGCTATAATCCTAACTATGATCTGAAGATAATAGTTTGAAGCCATCCTGGACAGGAAAGTGATACTCTTATCTCTAACTACCAAAACATCCAGAAGTGGATCTGTGGCTCAAGTTGTAGAGCACTATCCTTGAGCAGAAAAGATCCCAGGCCCTGAGTTCAAGCCCTAGGACCAGCACAAAACAAAAACAACAACAACAAAAAACCCACTTTCCTATCCAGGTGCCAGTGGGGACTGAGACCTGAGGATTATTAGGTTTTGAAGTCAGCCCAGGCAAGGAAGTCTGTGAGACTCTATTATCTACCATTAACCCCAGAAGTGGAACATTGGCTCAAGGAATAGAGAACCAGCCTTGAGGGGAAAAAAAGCAAAGGCCCAGGGCCAGGGCCTGAGTTCAAGTCCCAGTGCCAGCATGAGAGAGAGAGAGAGAGAGAGAGAGAGAGAGAGAGAGAGGCCCCCTTACCAGGGCCTAGTTGGATACACAGGTCCCAGAAGTCAATGCCTTCCCCAGACCTCACAGTATGAAAATAAAACAGAATAAAAGTAACCTATATATAAAACATATATATCATAAAGGTGATGCACAGAGTGGTTACAGTCAAATAACGAGTACATTTCTTCTTGGACAATGTCATTCCTTCCCTCATTCTCTCCCAGTTTCTCCCTCCAGTCCCTTCCCGCAAGTTGTATAGTTTGTTTTCCACAGTTTCTAGTGAGTACCACTGCTGCATTTGTTCACTCATTGTCCCTCCATTTGTGTCCCCCCAAAACTATTTAAATATATATATATAATTTTATTATTACTAAGGTATTGTTCAGAGGGGTTATCATTCCATTAGTCAGGTAATCAGTACATTTCTATTTTTGTTGTTGTTCAGTCATGGGGCTTGAACTCTGGGCCTGGGCACTATCCCTGTGCTCTTCAGCTCAAGGCGAGTGCTCTACCGCTTGAGCCACAGCACCACTTCTGATTTTCTGGTGGTTAATTGGAGATTAGAGTCTCTTGGACTTTTCTGCTTGGGCTGGCTTTGAACCATGATCCTCAGAACTCAGCCTCCTCAGTAGCTAAGATTACAGGCATGAGCCACTGGCGCCCGGCAAGTACATTTCTTTTTCAGACAATGTCACCCCTTCCTTCTTTGCCCCCACCCCATTTCCCCCATCCTATCCCTGCCCACAAATTGCATAAGAGAGAACTTTATGCTTTTTTGTGTATGTTGGTACTAGGGATTGAATTTAGGGACCAGGTCTATCCCTGATTTTCTTTTTCTCAAGGCTAGTGCTCTACACTTGAGCCACAGCTCCACATCTGGCTTTTATTTTTAGGAAGTACTTTATTAGAGATAGAGTCTCACTGACTTTTTTGTCAGGGTTGCTTTGGAACTGTGATCTGCAGATCTCAGACTCCTGTGTAGCTAGGATTACAGGTAAGAGGCACTGGAACCTGGCCTAAGATGCTTCTAAAAATGGATATGATGCCGGATGCCAGTAGAGCTGACTTACACCAAAGGAAATGAGCTAGGCAGCAGGGGCAAAGACCCAAGACAACCAAGCTCCTCACTGACTAGACAAGATACTCATTACTTCCTCAATGAGGAGGTACACTGGCTCTGATTTCAGAAACTCCTGTCATCCCTCAAGCTACAAGACTATTGTAGCACAGGACTTTCTTACCTGCTCCAGCTGGGCTGGATTCCCTCTTCTCCTTAACTGTTCCTATAGAATAGATGGGACTTGGTTCCTAAGCCATATTTAGGTAGTAAACTTAACATCACACACAGACACTCACAGATAAGGTTAGTCATCTTAACGACACACATGCGCGCATGCACACACACACACACATACACACACAAGTGTGTTTCATAAACTGGAATAGAATTCTATGTCACAGAAGTTTAAAAATAATGAAACAAAGCTGGGTACTGGTGGTTCATGCCTATAATCTAGGCTACTCAGGAGGCTGAGATCTGAGGTTCACAGTTCAAGTCAGCTTGGGTAGGAACGTCCATGATACTCTTATCTGTAATTAGCCACTCCAAAAGAGCCAGAAGTAGAGCTAGGGTTCAAGCAGTAGAGCACTAGTCTTGAGCTAAAAAACTCAGGGACAGCACCCAGACCTCAATTTCAAGCCCCAGGACCAGTACAAGAGGAAAGAAAGAGAGAGAGGGAGAGAGGGAGAAAGGGAGAAGGAAGGAGGAAGGAAGGAAGGAAGGAAGGAAGGAAGGAAGGAAGGAAGGAAGGAAGGAAGGAAGGAAGGAAGGAAGGAAGGCAGGCAGGCAGGCAGGCAGGCAGGCAGGCAGGCAGGCAGGCAGGCAGGAAGGCAGTTACCATCCTTTCAAAGTGAGACAACTTTACACTCAATATGAAAATGAGCTTCTTTTCTTTCTTTTATTTTGAGGAGCATCACTGGAGCTTGAACTTAGGGCCTCTCATTTTCACTGGGCTATTTCCCTCAAGGCTGGCACCCTACCACTTGTGCCATGTCTCCACTTTGGGCTTTTGCTGAACACACTCTCAGATCTGTTTGCTTAGACTGGTCTTGAGCCTCAATCCTCAGATTTCAGCCTCCTGAGTAGGTAGGTCTAGCCTGAGCTTCTCTTAAACAATAGGAGCCTTGCTGACAGGAGTTGGTAGGTGGATAAGTCAGGACCTTCAGGCCCCATATCATCTCTGCCAGGTCCCTACAGCCAGCCTTTGAAAACTATCATAACCAATGTTGAGCCACATTCTAGCAGGAAGTAAAAGTTTCATTTAAATATCAGAAAAGTCGGTTGATTTAATATGATTATTTTGTCTCATCAGTGTTGCAAAGTTACTTGAATTGGAAATTTTGAATATAATTTGAAATTTTGTGGCTATATATGTACAATTTCAATTACAAATGTAAATTTCTATAAAATGTGCAGAATAAAGGATCCCCCATGGGAAGTCAGAGAGGCCACGACACTCAGTCTATCATGTTTCTGGTTTTCTTATGAGTTCACTTATTATATGTCAGTTATAAGAGAATATGGGACACAAGACAAATAGAAATGTTGTGACAGTTGTAAGAGAAAACGGCATTATATTTATATACTAAGCATGATGACAAACACTGTGTTTCTCATGTTTGGTGTGGATTTTGCGAAGAAAAGGGCTTCGGTAACTTCTTAACAAGAGTCATGTACAAAGTCAAGTCCAGGGAAGGTCCCTGAAATGCAGCCATTCCCATTTGGCAGGTCAGCACAGAAGTCAATAGAAAATAATAGTTAGAATTTACAGTATCAGCAGAGTATGTAGGAAGTTCCAGGCTAGACCACCCAAGTCCCCACTGGCCTACACACATGGGTGTAAAGAGCAGAATCTCTAGGGTTAGCCCTTCACTCAAAATTTCAGCACTATAAATGTATCAAACAGCATCTCTGAAAACAGGAATCACCCCACTTCAGTGTGCCTCTTAAACGCCATTGTCTACAATAGTCCAGATGCTGGGAAAGGAATTAGCGAAGTAAGTCATGTTTGAGCTGGGCTCTGGTGGCTCACACTTGTAATCCCAGCTAGTCAAGAGGCTGACTTTCCCAGGAAGGAAAGGCCTTTTATCTTTAATAACTACCAAAAAGCCAGAGGTGGAGTTATGACTTAAGTGGTAGAGCACTGCCCTTGAATGAAAAAGCTAAGCAACAGCACCCAGGCCCGGAGTTCAAGTGCCAGGACCGCCCACCACACCCAAAGAAGTTATATGACAGGATGACAGGTGATGGTAGCTCATGCCTGTAATCCTAGCTACTCAGGAGCTGAGATCTGAGGATCACAGTTTGAAGCCAGCACAGTCAGGAAAGGCCATGAGACTTTTATCTCCAATAAACTACCAAAAAGCCAGAAGTGGTAGAGTTGCTAGCCTTGAGTAAAAGAGAGAGAGAGAGAGAGAGAGAGAGAGAGAGAGAGAGAGAGAGAGAGAGAGAGAGAGAGAGAGAGAGAGAGAGAGAGAGAGAGAGAGAAAGTACCCAGGCTCTAAGTTCAAGTCCCAGGATAACGCGCGTGTGCGCGCGCACACGGACACACACACACACACATGCAAAGTCATGTTTGAATAATGATATTCTTTATTTGGTGTGAGGATAGTGAAGAGTAAAACTGAGGTAAAGCCACAGATATGTCTACAGAAGGGCTGCTAGCATCAGGCCTCTCTGGAAGGGACAGTCAGCTCACAGATGCCATGGATCCTTGTTGCCAATCACAAAAATGTCATGACTGTCCCCTTCTTCCCAATCTGCCAGGGATCCAGTGGGTGGAAGCGGATAACTATCCTTCAAGAAGCAGGAAAAAGTTGTCAGTTCCTTGGGTAACTCCTAATCTTGCAAGACACCTAGCAGGCATCCCTGCTGTGGCCGCTCAGACCAGTCCACATCAGCCCATAAGCCATTTTCCAATCTGCTCATCACAGTGAATGATCTTCAACTGACCCAGACAGAATAAGTTGCTAAGTGATAGCTACACATGGGCATGCCCCTCCCAGAGCAGACATAACACAATGTAGGTATGCCATGTGGTTAACTGTGCAGTCTGCAGGGTCCTTGGGGACCAGCCCATTCTGGCCTCTTCAGTCTGACTTAAGACCAGGCAAAGGGTACCCTAATTAAAGTTTGTGGGATAAATTAAAGTGTCCCTTCCAGAAATGACATGAAGTTCCTGGTGAAGAATACTAGGCATTGGGATAACCTGGTATGGAATAGGGGACTAGAAGGGATGGCAGTCTCAGTTTTTCACCTGTAAAGTCAATACAATGGAGCTATCTACCTTGGGAATGACAAGTCTACACAGAGGGGCCATGAACAGGGTTGGTAGGGATCAAATATAATTATGGATATAGTGTTCGTAGCACAAGCTAAGTATAAGTATATTGGTTATTTGTTAAAATTCTCTCCCCAGCTTGAGGACAGAGACTGAACAGCTATCAGGAACAAGCAATTCCTCACCAGCCTTCCTAGGCCAACCAGAGCGTTCAGACTTCTCATGCCCATTGTTGCTTACAGACATAGACTAGGCTCAGAAATATTATCCCTCAACAGCCGGGCATCGGTGGCTCACACCTGTAATCCTAGCTACTCAGGAGGCTGAGATCTGAGGATCACGGTTCAAAGCTAGCCCAGGCAGGAAAGTCCCTGAGACTATTATCTCCAATTAACCACCAGAAAACTGGAAGAGGTACTGTGGCTCAAGTGATAGAGCATTTGCCTTGAGCTGAAGAGCTGAAGGACAGTGTCCAGGACAAGAGTTCAAGCCCCATGACCAACAAAAAACAAAACAAAACAAAAACATATATTTCCCTCCAGGAGGAAACTTTAACCCTGCCACAGATGGCTAGGTCTGAGGGGAAGAGCCTTCTTGTAGGGAAGGGAAGGTCATTGTGCCTGCCCCCTCCTTTCACAGAAAAGGAGGCTGCAAATGAGATGTTTCATGTTCAGGTATGTCTAAGGTCTCTGTGCTGTGCTGGGCCCAGAATCCAAATGCCTAAACATGCAAGCTAATGCTCTCTTCAGTACCTCCTTACTCTAGCCTCATCTAGTCCAAAGGCTCATCCTCAAGACATACACAGATTTCCTTCTGAACAGAATAGAAAAGTTCTCCTTGAAATCTTTCTTCAGGATAATAAACACCCTCCTATCTTGCCAGGTACCAAGACAAAGTGCATCACACAAGCCATCCCAAGGACCCTTGTAGTACCCCTGAGGTTTTTGGGGTTTTTTAAATCTTTTTTTACTTTATTTTACTTTTTGTCGGTCATGGGGCTTGAACTCTGGGCCTGGGCGCTGTCCTTCAACTCTTCTGCTTAAGGTGAGTGCTCTACCACTTGAGCTACAGTGCCACTTCTGGTTTTCTGGTGGTTTATTGGAGATAGGAGTCTCAGGGTCTTTTCTGCCCGGGCTGGCTTTGAACCTTGATCCTCAGATCTCAGCCTCCAGGGTAGCTAGGATTACAGGTGTGAGCCACCGGGGCCCGGCTAATTATTTTTATCTTTAAGTAGTTGTACAAAGAAGTTCCCATTATATAAAATAATATATGAATACAAGGTATCTGACAACATTGTCATCCATCACTCCTAACCCATCCCTTCCCTGAAAGGTGTTTTAAAAAGGGCCTTCCTAGTGTGCAGATGGAAAAACGCTGAAGTCCTAGAAGCCATTCCTTTGCCTTGGCTTTTTTACTCAAGTCTAGGACTCTACCACTTAAGCCCACACCTTCACTTCCAGCTTTTTGGTGGTTAATTGGAGATAAGGGTTCTCATGGAGCTTTCTGTCCAAGCTGGGTTTGAAACCCTGATACTCAGATCTCAGCCTCCTGAATAGCTAGGTATAAGGCTATAGCTACCAGTAGGATTGGCGCAGAATCAGCCCTCTCCCTTTTCCTCTCCTCCCCCCCCTCCTTCTTTCCCCCCTCTCTGCCCCCCCCTCCACCTCTCAAACTTACATAGGAGGCCTGTGGCAGATGGCCACCTTTGGTTGCTAGGGGGTCCATAATAGACTTTCTCACTACTCCTACATACCGGTCCTGGTCCAGGCCCAGCTCCTTGGTGAGGAACTCAAAGAAGCGGGCACTATGGCCGCGGTTCTCCTCAGCTGTACCCACCACACCGATGGAGGAGACGATCAGTTGGACACAAGGCTCTGTGGATCCACCCAGCATCATGGTCAGGCCAGGCCTCACCGTACAGATCACGCGCTGCAGGGGACACAAGTTTCACTAAAGCTGAGCGGCTCAGGGTTTGCGTCGGGTTCAGGGGAGCACGGGAGTGGCACGGGCGGGGGCCGGAGTCAGGGGTCAGGGCACCCGCCAGTGTCCTTGGGGGGCACGTCAGGGTCACGGCTGGGGAGGGGGGCCCAGGGGTCCGGGAGCGGGGCATGGACGGTCAGAGGTTAGTGGGCCGACAAGGAGTTCCTAGGGAGAAGGTACAGGTCCTTGTGAGGAGGCGGGACTTGGACAGAGCTCGACCCCGGATCTCCTCCACCCTCCCGTCTCCAGGGCCAGGATCCTCACTCACGTCTTCGGGTTTGCTCAGGATGGCGGCGACCGCCGCGCAGAGCCGCTTCTCCAGGCCTGCCGGCACGCGATTGGCGGGCAAGTTCGTGTCCAGCTCAACGAACGGCATGTCTACGGGGAGGGTCCGCGGAAGCCACGGAGCCAGAGAGCACCGAGCCCGGAGCCGCACGCCCGGCTTCCTAGAGTGACCGCTTTGGACCCGAGGCGGGACCCACGACAACCAGGCTGCTCATTGGCTGGGCAAACTCCTCACTCTCCGATTGGCTGCCAGGACCACGCCCCCTGACTCTGAAGTCACGTGTACTGGCGGCAAATTTCCAGAAATCCTACCTTCCAGAATGTCAGGTGTGACCCCACCTCTGATTGGACATGGACTGAGCCCAGGCTCCGCCCATCCTGCTCAAACCAGACTTTGTGTTGAGCTCACCCATTTCTATACCACTATTTATAAAAAGATCTAAACACTTCTAAAATACACAGTTCTGCAGGAGCCATCACCTTGCATGTGGGTTTTTTTGGGGGGGGAGGGATCCGGTCGTGGGGCCTGAACTCTGGGCCTGGGTGCTGTCCCTCAGCTCTTCAGCTCAAGGATAGCGCTCTACCACTTGAGCCACAGCATCACTTCTGGCTTATTTCTTTTTGCTTATGTGGTGCTGAGGAATCGAACCCAGGGTCTTGAGCGTGCAAGGCAAGAGCTCTACCACTGAGCCACCTTCCCAGCCCTGCATGTGGGTTTTGAACGAACTGTCATGGTTTCGAAAGTCAAGCAACTTCAATGTAGGAATCTGCTGTATCCCTTGTTTTTGTGTGTTTTTCTGTTGCAGAATTTCCTCATGTAATTTCAGCTGGCCTTGAACTTCCTGCATAGCTCAGGCTGATCTGAAACTTTTGACTCTCCTGTTTCTATTCCCTTGGCAATTCCCCCCTCCCCCAGCCAGTGTGTGCCAACCCTAGGGCCTTGTATTATAGGCAAGCATGGTATCACTGAGCACTGAATCTGCGCTTCTTTTGAACAACCTGGAGACCTGCCCACCAGTAGGGCTTGGCAAGTCCTTAGATCAAGGGCATTTCCACTTGACCCCCTTCCCCCAGACACTGGTCTTTTGTGTAACTGATGAGTCACTATACCAAGCAATGTCACATTATTTAAGACAAGATAATCTAGCTGTAAGGTCTGCACAGGGACACCTCCTTACCTCTCGGCTAAGTTTCCGTCCAGTATCTGTTACCTAGGTAACTGGCACACCCGGAAACAGTCACCTTGCCCTCCTGCTAGGTCACATCCTGGGCCACCTCTGGTAACGTGCCTCCCATCTGACCGTAGGAAGGTTCCAGACCCTGAGATCACATCCAGAAGCAATGTGGCCACACTTCTTCCTGTCCCTGGCCTAGATAAGTCCTGGCCCAAGGGTGGGTTGTGCCCTTCCTTTTTCAGCCATGCCTCTCCATCATGCATGGCAGGGGCAGCAGTTCGGTAAATAAACTTCTTTTCTTGCCTGAATAGTGCGTTGTGTTCTCTTCATCGGCTACCTAATGAAATCTACCTATTTAATATACCTTACACTAGCCAGTTACATATAGGAAATTTTAAGGATGGATATTGTAAGAACCTCCATGGAAAAGCAAGTGGGCAAAGAGACTCCATCAACCTTTCTTGTCTGATTAGGAGTCGATTTATTAGAAAATTTGCAAAAAAGAAGCCCATTACACAAGACTAATAAGTTGTGAGAGTCATGAGGACAGTGACTTTGGAACACAAGAGTTGGGTGAGGGGTTAGGAATAAGTATGGGACACCAAGGCTGATCAGTACCTGGATAACTAAAAAATAACTAGGGATTTCTCTCCCTGTAAGGATGTTCATGAAGCAACCCTGCACCCACCAGGGGGAGACAACATCACCTTAGAAAGAGGAGAGAGATTTGGTGGAGAGGCTCTTTCTGATCAGACATCCCTTTACTCTGTGACATATGCTCACTCCAAGAAGCAAGGAGCCTAACTCATGCCAGAATGAGGCAGGGCAACACTGGCGCTAAGGCACCAGTAGTTCAACTAACCTGGTTTGGGACAGGGGAGGTCAGAGAAATCTCCTAGAGAAGGGACATGGTGCTAAATGCTAGTAGAAGCACCAGGCAAAGAAGGTAAGGTGAAGATAATATGAGCAGAGGCCAAGGTGATCAGGGGAGGGGTATGAAACTGAGGCAAGATAGACTAGGGGAAAACGAGGCATGGTAAATGGCTGCCAGGAATTTAAAAAACTCAAGCTTAAAGCTAGTTCATCTTAGCTGGGCGCTGGTGGCTCATGCCTGTAATCCTAGCTACTCAGGAGGCTGAGATCTGAGGATCACGGTTCAAAGCCAGCCCGGGCAGGAAAAGACCGTGAGACTCCTATCTCTAATAAATCACCAGAAAACCGGAAGTGGCGCTGTAGCTCAAGTGGTAGAGCGCTCGCCTTGAACTGAAGAGCTGAGGGACAGCGCCCAGGCCCAGAGTTCAAGACAAAAAAAAAAAAAAAAAAAAAGCTAGTTCATCTCTTAAGATTAAGATTAAGGGAACAAAATCATTTTAGGGGAAAATGAAGCAGGAAATGAGGTATGGATATTCATCCATCTACTTCCCTTAAGCTTAAGGGACCAATGTCATTTAGGGGAAAATGAGGCAGGATAAGCAAGAAAATGAGGCCTGGTGACAGTAACTCAGAAACATGGTATTGAGAAACACAGAAGCACTATCTTTGCTTCAGAGAGGACAGCAGGATGCATTCCTTCCTCAGACATATATTTCTCACCCTAATTAACATTTGTTTGACAGAATGTATGCCTTCCTGAGAAAAATGCTCCCCCAAAATGTAAGCAACCTCCTACCCAAAAGGTAGACAGACAAGAGAACAGGACACTTTCCTTATCTCAAGGATAGGCATCTGTTTTATAGCAGCATGCATTCTTACCTGGAAGATATGCCCCAAACACCCAGGAACCCAGAAAGTGTTAACACCAAGAGTAATTACAGCAAAGATAAAACATCTATCTTTATATAACTTTAAAGTTATACCCCTGTTTTGCCTTTACCAGATAAATAGTCCTAACTGCCAGGGAACTATGTGTCTCTTTGTTTTTCCACAAGAGCACCCACATTCTGTTAGAGTGTGCCCCTTTCATTCTGTTTTTCCACTTTTTTTTTTGTTTGTTTTTTTGGGTCCGGTCATGGGGCCTGAACTCTGGGCCTGGGCGCTGTCCCTCAGCTCTTCAGCTCAAGGCTAGCACTCTACCACTTGAGCCACAGCGCCACTTCTGGCTTTTTTCTTTTTGCTTATGTGGTGCTGAGGAATCAAACCCAGGGCCTCAGGCATGTAAGGCAAGTGCTCTACCACTGAACCATCTTCCCAGCCCCTTTTTCCACTTTTTTTTTTGTTTGCCTGCTTGTTTACTTACTCAATAAAGCTCTGCTAAGGTTTATTTTTTTTTTTACCACTGTGACTTGTTCAGAAATTCTTACTCTGTGATGCAAGTCAGGAACCCTAAGGAACAGGCCCTACTTTTAAAGGTACACTTCACTAACTTTAACCTGCATTGGGTGACAAAATGAATATAACCAAAGGGGGAAGTTTGGAAGAATGGGGTTCAATGACTTGCATTTTAGCCTCCCTGAAGTGAGGAACCACAGGAAATTTTCAAAAGAAGAGGAATGCAGCCTTGTGTTTACTAAAGCTATCCGACCAGGTCAAACTGGAACAGATGTTAAGAGTAAAATTGGTTAAGTACATAAAAGGAAAGTGGGCATGGTGCCTGGAATGAACTGTTTACCAGAGTGTTCATGGACTTATCCTATTACAGCCAGAGAGACAGGCAACTTTGTCTCTTTATTATGACAAATCATTGTTTTTCTGGATGGATCCACAGGTCCACACAAGTCATTCATTGCAACAAACTCTTCAGTGAGTGCTTAAATGTCTCCTTCAAGGTAGGGTCCAATGGAGGCATGTCCTTGGCCTTCAAGACAACTTCGTGGGCCTCCTGGAAGAGGTCCTCTCCCACTGCAGCCTCCACACGCTGGCGCCACGCAGCCAGCTTGGGTCGGCTTTCAAATACCCGGCAGCCAGCACTCACCGGCTGTAGAGAAAAGGATCCAGGTAGAGTGGCTAGGTACAGCCAAACACAAGGCAACATGACCTGCCTTACAGTTTCTCCAAATGAATTTTAACATCTCCACCACATGTCTAATGGGCTGGGTGGGAGGGATAGTGTTACCCTCTTCTACGAGAAGCCATAGGAAAGCCTCTTATATCCCTATATAAGGAATTACAAGACCCCCTTTTTTGTGCTGGTAATAGGCTTGTTTTGTTTTTGTTTTGGGGTCCAGTCATGGGGCCTAAACTCTGGGCCTGGGCGCTATCCCTCAGCTCTTCAGCTCAAGGCTAGCACTCTACCACTTGAGCCACAGCGCCACTTCTGGCTTTTTTCTTTTTGCTTATGTGGTGCTGAGGAATCGAACCCAGGGCCTCATGCATGCAAGGCAAGCGCTCTACCACTGTGCCACCTTCCCAGCCCAGGGTTTGAATTCAGGACCTGAACGCTGTCCCTTAGCTTTTTTGCTCAAGGCTAGCACTCCACTACTTGAGCAATACCTCCATTTCTAGCTTTTTGGTGGTTAATTAGAGATAAGAGTCTCTTTGGAACCAGTGGCCCACACTCAAGAGGCTGAGATCTGAGGATCGTCCATGAGACTTATCTCCAACTACCCACCAAAAAGCCAAAAGTGAAGCTATGGCTCAAATGGTAGAGTACTAGCCTTGAGCACAAAAGCTAAGGGATAGCATACAGGTCCTGAGTTCAAGCCCTGGTACTTGCACCAAACAACAACAAAAACATGATTTCACGAATGTGAAAGGGAAGTGTTTCCTGGTTATGTAGAAAATTGTCCATATGGCTTCATTCTAAGAAGCTTTACATTGAAACATTTCATTTACAAGTCTGTACTTCCTTCAATTTGCTATAGTCTGCATTCACTGAGTTTGTATTGAGTTGGGCACCAGTAGCTCACACCTATAAACCCTGGGGGCTGAGATCTGAAGATTGCACTTTGAAGCCAGTGCAGGCAGGAAAATCTGTGAGACTCTTATTTCCAATTAACCACCAAAAAGCTGGAAGTGGATCTGTGGCTCAAGTGGTAGAGTACTTGCCTTGAACAAGAAAGTTCAAGGACAATACCCAGGCCCTGAGTTCAAGGCCCAGGGCCAGCAGAGAAAAAAAATAATATTTTGGATTTGTCTGCCTGACAGAAAGGTCTCACAGACTTTCTTGACTGGGCTTGCTTTGAACGTCAATCCTTAGATATCAGTCTCCTGAATAGTTTGGGATTATAAGTGTGAGCCACTGGTGCCCAGGTTGAAGATAACTTTTTATCTATGAAGGCTCATTTCAGAGGATGAAATGACTCATGCAGAATCAACAGCAGGGACAAAGTCTTCCTCCTGGGATTCCCTATTTCACGAGAGCCACTCCTACTCCATGGCACTCACATGCATCAGCTCAGTGATGGCCACCAAATCAGCCACTGAGATATGGGGCCCAGTAAGGAAGGGCTGGTCCCGCAGGAATTTGTCCTCCAGAAGCTGCAGACACCTGTCCAGTTCAGCCAAAGTGCTTGTCAGTGTCTCAGGAGGTACAGTGTGGCCCAGGAACACAGGGAACATCATCTGGAAAACCAGCAAGCAGATAGAGGATCAGATTCTGCCTAATGCTCATCCTTTAGCATACTTCTATCCTGTGTATCACAATCCTTCAGGTCTCCCTTGGCTCTTTTCCTGCATGAAGGCTTCCATAGATTCTCACTTTCCTTATGATTCAGAATAAACACAAAGCCCTCCCAGTGCAGCAGCTATTCTGTACCCATTCTCTCCCTACTTCATTCTGCACCCGAGAATTCCCAAGTGGGACATGTCTATGAATCTCCTGGGATGTAGTTAAAGGTATGTTCCTAAAACACACAACTAGCAGTCTCTAGCACTCCAGGATTTGATGTTCTGAAAGTTCCAGGTCTGAATGGAAATCTTTAAGCCGAAAGTACCACCCAGCCCTGGTGGATCGCACCTCTAAAATCCTAGCTATTCAAGGAAGCTGAGATCTAAGGGTCACAATTCAAAGCCAGCCCAGACAAGAAAGTCTGTGAGACTCTTATCTCTAATCAACCACCAGAAAACCAGAAGTGGAGTTGCGGCTCAAAGTGATAGAGTACCAGTCTTGAACCCAAATTGCTCAGGAACAGTGCCCAGGCCCTGAGTTCAAGTTCCATGACTGACAAAAATATACTATCCCTTTAGCATCTTGGGAGGTGTCCTGTTCTGGGACTCACCTTCTGCCACATGGCCCTGGTGCAACAACTCCGCAGGGAGGTGTGCTGCCAGGACAAGTACTCATCCACACGGGCTCGGGCCTGCAGGTCCTGGGGGTACCAGTGGTCAGGGGCCTTGTACTTGCGGCTCAGATACAGCAGGATGGCCACACTAGGTGAAAGGGACAAGGGTGAAGGATGTGCTCCAGTCACTTTTCTGCCAGTTATTGAGACCGTTTCACTATTCATATGGTACAGAGGAGGAATGTGAGGCTCAGTGAGGCTAAGTGACAGCCAAGGTCACACAGCTCTGCCTCATCTGAATGAAAGGTAACAAAGGAGAAACAAAATCTCATGGCTTTCAGAAGGAACCAGGGAATTTGGGAGAGGCTACTAGGAGGAAAGGGCAACTAGAATACCACTCCCCACCATATGTGCACGAGGGACAGAATCAGGAGCATGGCCCTGTCCCCCCTCATACTCTACTGCAGCTGGGAGAGTCCTTCTATATAACAAGGGCCACTGCTTGCCACTCTGTACCACTTTCTTCCACCTGCTCCAAGCCTCCAGGAAGCTCTTCCTGACCTACTCCTCTTGTATGTATCCTATCACTTCTGTATGTACAGCCTCCCCCCAGCTCCTCACGCCTCCCTGGATGTTGGACTCTTCACAAACCATAGGCTCTGAAGCCACATGGCCCTGGGTGTGAATCTGATTCTGCTATAAAGGCACTCTGTGGGTTTTGTAAAGAATAGTACCACCCTTTAGCCACCAACCTGGGGTCTGGCCTTGGCTCCCCTCCCGTCTCCTATGACCAATTCTTCTGCAAAGCCTTCAGTTTGACTTGAATAGCACTCAGAGCCAGCTATTTCCCCATCCTACATCACCACCATTGTGATTTGAGGTTCTAATACTTGTACTTGGATTTCCATACCACTCTAAACAAATACTTTTAAACACAAGGAGGATCACCACAGTCTTCCACTCAAAACCTCCAATGGCTCCATTCATACATAAGATTAATCAAAGTCCTGCCACAAGTGCCCTCTGCTCCCTTTCCTCTTGCTCTGCTCCAGTCCCTGGCCCTCTTGCTCTTTAGCTTGTTTCCCAGAATGGTGCAACTCATGGTCTTCACTTTTACTCTTCCTCCAATCAGAACATGCTTCCTACATACCACACAAGTCCTGTAGGCTTCTTTCTACTCAGTTCCCACTTGGTAGGTGGGCCTTTATCACTCACCCCAAATTACCACCCCCCCACCTGCCTACCTTCTCCACAGCAATCACTGTATGACCTACCACCCTATGAGGGCTTAGCCATGTTCTCTGTTCAAGCCCCAGAGTCTGGATGGGGCTGGTGTTGATTTTGTATGTGGAAACCAAGACAGACAGACAGACAGACAGACAGACAGACAGACAGACAGACAGACACACACACACACACACACACACACACACACACACACACACACACCATTCATTACTGGGGCTTGAATTCAGGGCTTGGGCACTGTTTCTTAGAAGTTTTGCTTAAGACTGACATGCTACCATTTGAGCCACTGCTCCATTTCTGGCTTAATTAGAGATAAGAGTGTCATAGACTTTCTCCCGTAGGCTGGCTTCAAACCTCACTACTCAGATCTCAGCCTCCCAAGTAGCTAGGATTATAAGTGTGAGCCACCAGTGCCCAGCACCTGGTATTGATAGATGCTAAGCTCACTGAGGCTTAGTTCAACTCCCCAGGGAAACAGAATGTCCCCCAGGATCTACAAGAGAAGTAGTTTTCCATCTGCTTGGGGTCTACTCTCCAACTTATACTCTCCTTCCTTCTGAGGGCTACAGGGAAGGAACCTAGCAGGTAACTGGGACCTCCATCTAATACAAGTAACTCCCATTGCCCAGGGAAGTTTCCTCATCTGTACAATTTAGCATGGCTGAGAATATGCCATCAACAAACCTTTTTAGCCCTAGATTCCCCTGCTAACTTCAGCCCATTCTCTACCCTGGGGCTGGTAAAAAACAAACAAACAAACAAACAACAAAAAAAAAACCTTTGTATACACAAGCCCAGGCTCCACCAGGGCTTGTGAACAATAGTGATTGTATACACAAAGTTCAACTGCAGGCTAGTGATTCATTACCTTTCAGCCAAGATGAAGTCCCCATCCTTCAAGGCTGGCACCTTCTTCAAAGGGTTCACCTGGGCAAAGGAATCAGTGTAGTGCTGGCCTGTGGGGGAGATCAGTGGGAGATAGGGAGAAAACCTTTGAGATTTGAGATATTTGCCTGACGTTCCTCTAAACTGGTTTTTGTTTTGTTTTGTTTTTTGTTTTCCAGTCCTAGGGCTTGAACTCTGGGCACTGTTTCCGAGCTTTTGTGCTCAATACTAGTGCTCTACCACTTGAGACACAGCTCCACTTTTGACTTTTTGTAGTTAATTGAAGGGTCTCACAGACGTTTCTGCCCATTTTGGCTTCAAACCTCAGTCCTCAGATCTCAGCCTCCTGAGTATCTAGGATTACAAGCATGAGCCATGATCACTCAGACCCTCTAGATTTTGATACCATGTTTTTTGTTTTTGTTTTTGTCCATCGTGGGGCTTGAACTCTGGTCTGGGGTGCTGTCCCTCAGCTCTTCAGTTCAAGGCTAGCACCCTATTACCTGAGCCACAGTGCCACTTCTGGCTTTTTCTATTTATGTAGTGCCGAGAAATCAAACCCAGGCAAGCACTCTACCACTGAGCCACCTTACCAACCTGATACTGTTTTCTTCAGGGAAGAGGCCACTGTGCTTGTCAGTGGATTACAGAGGCTGACCCTCATTAGAGATTTCCCCTCCTAGTTCCCCCAATGGTAAAGCCTAGCCCAAGCAGAAACTTAACTTGGCTTTGGAGGGAGAGGGATTCTATACCCAGACAGTTCTGTCCATCTCTGAGTTTGAACTCAGTTCCACTTTGTGTCAAAACCTCAAAGTTCCCACCTCAATTGGGGTTCCCAGGTTTGACTCATTTTTGCATAACCTATCCCTAAGCCCAGGCAAGTACTGGAGGGTACATTAGGTACGTGTGTGTGTGTGTGCACGCACCTCAGTTGAGCCAGGCTCCAGTTTGACCAATAGGCCCAGTAGATGGCTTCTTTTTCCTTGGCCTGAGTGGACACTGTCACTCCTGCCCATTCTCCCTACACAAACTGCCTGTGTCCTGTTCCTTTCCTGCCCAGGTGACTCAAGTTGGGGCTACTACAGACATCCAGTAGGAGGGTTCTGCTGAGCAAGGGGTATTCTGGCCTGCTAAAGGGCTCTAGATTCTGT